>NW_023645531.1:0-8085 GCF_015228065.2 Penaeus monodon
GGGGGCCCCAGTGAAGGAGTATGCCTAGAATAACTTCTGTAAAGAATATGCTATGTAAAGGCCTAAGGATCTTATTCATGTATGGTCATCAAAGAGAATTATTAATTCAGTAATAAGATATAGTATGAATTTGTAGATATGTACTTTGTTGTTTATGCAGAAAGAAGACAAAGAAGTGTTGTTACTGCCTTCGCGGGACTCGACTAGATTAACTGAATGGCAGCTTGATGGCTTGGCCCGTGCTCGTGTGTCTGCATATTTGTCCAACATCAAGATTACATTACAGGTACTCATTTCACCTAAAGTATGATATTGATCCCAGCCTTTTTATTTTGATTTGTACATAAGATCTTTGCAATATCTGACCTATTGATTAATAACAAGGTGCATGCACTGTTTACTGTTTTGATTTATTTATGTTGTTTACACATAGTTGACTCCACAAGTGCTAAGTCACCAGTAACAGTTATTAGGAATCCCTAACTCTCCTATGGAGCAGCCTCTGGGCTAGTACAGTGGTAACGTGTCGGCCTCTTATCCGAGGGGTCGGCGGTTCGCGCCCCGCCCAGGCGCGAGAAGTTGCAACTGTCACCTGGAGGTTACTGCTGTGGCTGGGCACCACGGTGGGTAAGGACTAGGTTCAGCCGAGTCAGCACCAGCTGACACATGTGAGTGAGTCAGCATTAGTCGACACAGGCCGGGCTTCCCCTCATGGGCATAGCCCGGGCGAGGCTAAGCTTCGCATATCAGACTTATCCTTTATCCTAAGGAGAGGAGGAGGAATATCAACGTAAATACCATAGAAATTATTATCTTAAAGATTTTATTTTTTCTGTAATGTGCATTCATATTGCACACTGTATAAGACAAAGCTTTGAAAGTATCCCCCCTTCCCCCAAAAAAAGACATTCTCTGTATCTTCCTAGTGTATGCTCCAGGCAAAGGGAAGAGAAAATATAAGTAAAAAAAAAAAGATGCTAAAAAAATATTTTCTCCCAATTTTGTTATAGTTGTCTGGCAAAAAAATTGTTGCTTAACCCAAAACCAAAGGGCATGATGTATACGGACGTGCCGTGCTTATTGTGAGTTTACTTTATTAATTGTTTTTCCACATAGATGGCTCTACTTGTACTAAGTCACCAGTGAGCCAATTATGAGTAGTACTTGTCTCACCTGTTTACCCTTTTCCTTGCTTTTCGAAAATATTTTGTTATATTGCTGTTACTAATGTTAATAACATAGTAATTATAATGTCTATAATAAAGATAACACCATTGATATTGATAGCATTAGTAAAATAAGCATTTTCCCATAAATTCAAGGAAAGGTGAAATCAGGTAAGGTCACTAGGTCTACTAATTGACTCTTATGTGGGTAAGTACAGCATTTTCCTGGTGACTATAGGTTAAGAATTTGCTTATTAAAGAATTAAATTTTTGTAGTTAATTTTTTATAATTTTCCATTTTAGTAGCTTTAACCTATCAATTTAATTTACCCTTGCAATGTCATTGCACAAGGTAAATTGACTGGTCTGCACATAAAAAATAACTTTCATCAAAATGTTGAAACACATCAGTGAGTGAGATGACAGAATAGGTATCTTCTTTTTGTATGCTCTGGCTCATTTACCATTACATATAAGAAGCTAAAAAATTACATATCCTTGAATTACATTGTAACAAATGAAGGATTATTTTTTCCACCCAAAAAAATGGAGGGAAAATAAATCAATAAAAATAAGTTAATATAAAACATTACATATAGAAGCTTATATGAAAATTCAACATATGTGATATAAAAAAGAAAAGAAAAATGACATTGCATTTGAATTGTCTGTCCATTTGATTCATGATTTATTGTGCCCGAGCATAGACAAGAAGAGAAAAATGTGTCTGGAAAACACAAGAAGAAAAATTGTCAATAACCTTTTTCATTTTCTATACTCTTTAAAACTAGGTAAATGTAATATCTTAAAGTCATTAAAACTCTGTTCTCTCATCATTCTAATGCTGTTATATAGATATATGTCCCAGCTTTGTTTGTCAAGAATTTTTTTTTTTTTTTTTTTTTTTTTTTTTTTTTACTTCAATAAGTTTGACAAACCGCATGAATATTATTATTACTACATGTGTGTGCATACATGTACACACAAGTATATGTATATATGCATATTCATGAATATACAAGTGTATACTTGGGATAAATAGGTGTATGTGTGTCTGCGTGTGCGTGTGCGTGTGCGTGTGCGTGTGCGTGTGCGTGTGCGTGTGCGTGTGTGTGTGGTGTGTGTGTGTGTGTGTGTGTGTGTGTGTGTGTATGTGTGTGCGCATGTGCATGTGCATGTGCATGAAAGTATGTGTACATGGATGTACATATATTTATGTAGATATGCACGTTTTTACAATGATAAATGTGCATACACTGATATTCTGTCAGACAAAGGAAAAGTCAACTGTATAGTCAGCATAGTTTCTTGGAAATATTCTCTGCTACTGGTAACACTGTGTTTTGTGAAGTTACTAAGTACTGCTCTATTGTTCTGCAGCTGGCAGTCAGTACATGATTATTATATCAAATGACACAGTATGAACACTTAATTGAAAGTCAGTACAGAAATCTAATATAACTTAGCAAATGTGTCAAAAAGGAAAATATAACATTTAACTAGTTGCCACTGGCAATGGCATGTACATACATGCAATGCCCACTATGAGTTTAGTAAATTGAATGTCATTACATACAGGTGGCTTTTCATATTCATAGTTACCAGTGAACCAGTTATTAGTACTGCCTATATTACCTGTTTATCCTTACCCTTGATTTTGTTATTATTGCAATAATTTTTTTTTGATATCTAAAATAATGAAATAATAAAAATAATTAGTAAAATATAATATAATATATATATATATATATATATATATATTATATATATATATATATAATTATATATATATATATTAGTAAATATATTCTCAAAAAGTCAAGGAAAGGAAAGGAAATCAGGAGAGGTTATGAGTTCATTAACTACTAGGTGGCTAAGTACTTGTAGAGCCACTCTATGTTAGTAGAACATTCCACCACAGAATACTACTGTGAGCTCTACATTTTCCTGGCAGAATTGAGGTCAGGAATAATTGTCAGATTTTGTAGTCTCAAGATAGTCACCTTTAAGGCATCCATGGGGTAAATTACAATTTAGCCTTCACCAATGCCTGTTCTATTATACAAAGCAATTTATTGTTGTTATTATGATTGTTGTCATCATCATCATCACCATTATTTCCAGTTGATAAGTTTGTGCAGAATTGTTTCACAACACTCAACAACGAAATAGATCCATTAATCCATTGTATCCAGTTGTGTCCATGGCAGTCAAATCACCAAAAATCCGGACATTAGGCTTATGTGAGTGGCCGGTCTGCCAGATGGCTGCTTGTAGGCCGGGTGCACGCAAACACATGTGAATAGTGACAAGACTCTGTGCCTCTTATTGGCAAAGTTATTTACTCTTTTTATGCTCAAGTATTTGTAGCTTTCTGGCCATTTCCAATGTCTATATTTGCCATTTGATTTGCACTATCCAGATGGTAAAAAAAAAATTATTTGCTCAGACCCCAATCATCTCTCTAGGTAGTACAGCTCAGTGCAAGAAAAATTTAAAAATTTTTATAACACCATGTTTTTTGGGGGTTCTGTTCCCCCCCCCCCCCCCCCCTCATAATAATCTATTTTCTGTAATACCCACCGGGTGTTGCCACTCATGGCACCAGGAAATTGATGCTAAGCAGGGAAAATGGCATCCTCCATGGAGCCGGCGCTCTTCCAGTCAACCACTCAAAAACATTTCATTCCGCACATAAATCGATGGGAAATAATACAAAATTACCAAATTGGGCAAATAAAATTCCCAACCCTCAGGGCAAGTCTGTTCTATCACCCGGCCTTCAGATGATAGTAGGTTCACTCACCACCCCTCAACCCAGATTTTTTTCATGACATGATGGTGAAGTCACCCTGACCCAAAGGGGGTTAACCACTGTCAGATACCTTCAAATGTGAAACTTCATTCTGCTCAGGAGTCCACTGGTGATCACCCATGAAAAAGCAGAATTTATCTCATAGGAGGCACTAAGCCATATATGCATGTGTCGTGGCTCAGCCAAACATGATGGATTAATCCTTAGCAAAAAAAACTTGGATAAAGGGAAATAGCATATTGGGAAACCTTTCTCATGAGGTAGAAATCATATCACCCTGCCAACCCAAAGTTGAAAAGCTGAATTTCAAGTTCACGCAGATGACAGCAGTCCACTCAATCAGTGGTCTTGATGGCATGCGATCATATTGGGCTGAGCTCTCTCAGCAGTTGTATTAGGTTAACCCACTGTATTTAGCATGGATATGAGTGGTGTTGTGATCATGGTGAAGGATATGCCCATTAGTGAGAAATGTTTTACCTGATGAAAGTTTGGGAGGTTATCCAGTTAAACTGTCAAAGGTTGGTGATAAAACCTGTAGCTAGTTAATTGCATGCTGTCATGGCTGTCATCTAGCAGTCTTTTTCCTCTAGGCATGTTAAAAGGTGTAATCACCCCTCAAAGGAAGGAAAAAGGAAAACAGTAGGACTACAGCAGGACTTTGGGACATGCTAGTAGAACCTGTCTGGGTTGGTACTTGCTTGCAGTGAGAATATCAAACTCACACAGAGCTTTGAATATATGGTAGTACAGTCCTGACTCTGGGCTGTCAGACCAGAAGTTGGTTAACAGTGATAGTATCTGACAGAGGGACAAAGTTACATGTCCTCAAAGCCATTCTATCTTTCACAAGCAAAACTTTGACAGTATCCTGTCATGTTGGTTTGTTTTTTTGCAACAGAGCCTTGGCTTTTGAACATCAGGTATAATTGGCAGGACCACATGTCTAACCATGAGACTGGCATAGGACTTGTTACTTGTGCATGTGATCAAATCTGTCATGATGAATAGTAATAGTATTATGATTACAACTATGAATTATTCTTATTTTACCAGCAAGGAAATAATAATGATGATAACAATAAAAATACAAATGGTGATTTTGAATATGAGGTATGACCTCAATAATGAAAATATGATACTAGTCATTGTGATCAGAATTTAAAAAATAATGAGTGATGTAATAGTAATAATGATAATGACGTTAATGAAAATTATAGTAATAGTAATGTAATTATAATATAATTACGAGGATAATAATAAAGATAATACTTATGTAACATAGAAATAGTAATGATAAGCCAATGATGATAATTGGTTGTCACCCACATTTATACAATATATTTGATTTATGGGGGTTTATGTTGAGACCCTTCCATGTAAGTGAAACAAAAAACCAGTTAATTTCTATGGTAGTTTCCACTTAAATAAACCTTTTTTCTCACATTTTACATCTCATAGATATGTTATGTGATGTATGATATTTTAAAACAATGTTGCTGTTTCTGGCTTATATCATATTCTGTAATGCTTTATATACACTTTCACTTAAGTGGTAAACTTATTCTCAGATATTTAATTATGGAAAATTTGACTTTTTGTTTGCTATGTTTAGACAGGGGTACTCACGTTTTATAAAAAATAGTAAACACAGACATTTATTGAAAATTTTGATATATTAAGCAAATTAGATCTGGATGCTTCACTGCCATCAAGTGGCCCAAAATACAGACATTAGGCTGATTTGAGTGGCCACTCTGAGGGGTGTGTAGTTTGTAGATTGGGCGACATGAACACTCATTTTTCAGCGATAAGTCTCCTGCCTCTCTTTGTAATGTTATTTTCTCTTTTTCTGCTTCAGTATTTTTAGCTTTTTTGCGTTTTCCAACATCTATATTTTCATCTGATTTGCTTTATCCAAATGGAAATAGACTGTTTTCCTGCACAGACTTAATATCTCTCTTTTTTTTTTCTTAAATTTCTGTTTCCATAATACAACCTTCTACTACTTGATACCTTTTATCGGCTCAGTCTATTCCAAAGCACCTACCCTGATCATTACCCAAATCCCTCTCTCCATTCTCCACATCTTCTCATTTTTTCAGCCCCCTCCTCCTATATTACTACTTATTGTCCACTTCCCCATAGTACTACCTCACTCAGTACCACTCCCTCTTCCCCTGTCCTTCAACTACTTTCACTCTCAAAATTTATCTTTTAAGTACTCTTTTTATCCCAGCTAAGTGGGATCCATTTTTTTGTGATTTTCCCCTATTCCCCTTACGCTATTCCAACATTGGGCTCCAAAAACAACTAGGCAATGTTTTCCCTTTTACAGCTGTTTTGATTGTTCATCCTTTGTCCTTGAGTCCCAGGCTGCAAACCTGTTCATGCCCAGCCTCACTCCCCCTTTAATACTTATACTGGAACTGTTTCCATCTCCCAACTGATTGCCCTGTCTGTTACAAAAGGGTTGGTCAGAATGTGAAAAAGACTACTTTCCTGCCTCATTTAAATATTATACAGTATCAATATAGTGTTACATTATTCCCCCTAGAGTCTGCCAGAAGTCGTACACCAACATTGCCAATTATCTTCCATAGACATGGTCTCTCCATGACATTTATATTTACGGAGAGTCCTACTCTGTCCAGTGATAGTGACCCCCCCCAGTTAATATCAGAAATTTTGCCATTTTTGCCACTTTAAATGAGGCCAAAGAGGAGGCATGCCATTGAGGTTTTTCTTTTTTCCCTACTCCAGTGCTGCTTCTTTGCTCTTTCCCTTTCCTGTTTTCCCCAAAATGTTTCTATGTTTCCCCAGTGCTTCTTCCCTACTCCTACATTCCCACTTGTACCCCTTCTAACTTCTGACTTCTGCTGTGTGGTAATTTAAGTGCTGAAAGAAGGACTGCATTTTGCAGAGTATGTGGTAAAAATAACTGTATTTTGTAAATGAATTATATATTTCATTCAAAAAAAATGATTACTTGTAGAATAAATTAGTATAATTAAAAGGTTGTTTGTAAAATTAAAATAGAATTTATATGCCTAAAATCACATATTTTTTATGTGTTGAAGGTCCTTTAACCCTTCCCACGGGTAGTATTATAGTAGCCCGGGCCTCGTGGGGGTATATTGGTCTAGCATGCGTGACCATCATGCCAAAATACCAGATCCCATGCCATTTCTTCGTAATATTCGAAATATGTCGATTCAGTTTCATTATTTTCTAAAGCTCTACTGCCATACTTCCTGATAAACAGACGAGGGTTATTTTTTGTTTGTTATTTTTACTCCTAGTTGATTCATTATTCAGCTATGTGGAATAAAATAAGCTGTTTGTGCATCATGGAGTTGAAATCGTTCGGTTGTTGCAATATTATTATTTTAATTTATTATTTGTTATTGTTTATTATTTTTATTATTATTATTAAATTTTATTATATTTTTATTTTTTTTTATTTTTTTTTTTATTTTTTTTTTTTTTTTTATTTTTTTTTTTTTTATTTTATTATTTTTTTTTTTGCATAGTAAAAATGGTGTTAAAAACAACTTTAAACACACTTTCAGTGGCAGAAAAAAAAATTTTGCCGTGATTGTAACAAAAAAAACTCATGGCATGTCCATTTCACTATGGCATGTACATTTCATGCCCTGGGCAGATAGTCCCGCCATGCCTGGCATTGCGTACATGCCACCCGTTGGGAATGGGTTTAAAATGTTCAGATGAGTGTGGTTTCAAGGTTCAGAGAATCCTAGATGTTTCATACTTAAAAACAGGACTGATGGATATTCCAAAGAAAAAATTGTTTTTTGTGCTTTCCAATTTAAATATTTACTAGATTGAATTGATTCATTGAAAAGGGGTAAAAGTTACAACCATTTTTTACATTTTGTATCTAATTTATTATCAGTATTCTTCTTGTCATGTGAAGATTTATTAATTATTGTGTGAGAACACTCAGTAATGTATAATTTGCATCCAATGTTACTGATAGATTACGATGGCATGGGTTTTCTTAGGCTGATTGTTATGGGTTTGTGACATGTTTTCAATCGCTGACTGAGCTTGGCTCTAGGGGACAGATCACTCAAATTTTTT
>NW_023645532.1:0-8084 GCF_015228065.2 Penaeus monodon
AAAAAATAAAAAAATAAAAAAAAAACAGGGGGACAAAAGGGAACAAGGAAGGGGGAAAGGGGGGAAAAAAAAAAGAAAGGGGGAAACGAAACCGGAATGACGAGCCAAAACACGCAAGGCTATGAGCACCGCCGGGAAAAGTTAGTGAAAAGACTCGAGATAAGATGCTCTCTCGGGAAAAAACAGAACCGGAAAAAAAATGGATAAGGGCACCCTGTATAATTAGAAGAAAAAGGTGAAAGAAGAAGGTAGGGAAAATCGGGAAAAAAGCTCGAGAAGGGAGGGGGGGAGAAAATAGATAGAGATAAAGTGACAAGAAAAAGACCAAGAGAGGCGGGGCAGGTGGACAGGGTGGGGGGAGGGGGAAAAGGGAAGGGGAGGGAGAGAAAATGAGAGAAAAGAGAGAGAGAGAGAGAGGAGAAGAGAGAGAAGAGAGAGAGAGGAGAGAAAGAGAGAAAGGGGGGAAAGGGGGGGGGGGGAGAAGGAGAAAAAATAGTGAAATGAGAATAAATGAGAGGAGAAAAAACAATAAAAAAAGAAACACACACACCAAAAAAAAATAACACCCCCCCCCCACCAAAAGCGGAACTGTGCTCCACCGTCTCCAGGCTTTTTTTTTCTCCCAAGGTGACTAACCCCCCGCCTTTTTTTCCCCCCCAGCATACCCCTTTTCCCCTTTAAATCCCCCCCCCATTTCCCGGGCACTCAGGTCATAAGGAAGTTAAGTCGGTCATTTTATAAAGAGACCATCTAGCCACACCCCACTATGACTTGGGGGGACTACTACAGAAATAAAAATCACCAAACCGCGAGGGAATGATACCTCAAAAAAAAATAATTAAAATAAATAAATAGTTTAAATTAAAAAGTTAACAAAAAAAATTAAAGTCGAAGAGGGGATGGTTAACAAAAATTAAAAACCAACAAAAACAATAAAATCCATCGCCACCAAAAAATATTATCATTATTACAATCCCGTACCCTTACGACTATCGGGAAACATCTCTCGCTGCCTGGGATCGCAGCGCCCCGTTATCCACTCCAACCAGCGTCCCCTTCCCGGGTTGGTGTCTCGGCGAGGGGTTTCGGAACAGTGGGTTTTCTTCCCTATGACCTCGCCCACGGCCCTTGACATTTGCGGGGGTGATAGTGATGATGCATCTGTATAAGCAAAAAGTGAAGATGAATGGAAGTGGAGACGTAAAAAGACAAAACTTGAGTTGCGGAGACGGGAAGGAGCAGGAGAGCAGCGGTTTAAAAAACCCCAAACCACACCCAAAAAGCCCAGGGGCCCCACAACAGCATCCCCGCCGCCACCCAAGCCAGCATCCCGGGGGGGCCCCCGTCGTCAACGCAAAGGGGGGCACTAGCGGCAGCGGCGGCGGGGACCGAAAAACCCCCCTCCAACCCTCACCCCCCCCCCCCTTTCCCCCTCCTCCCCCCTCCTCCTCCTCCCCCCCCCCCCCCCCTTCCCCCCCTCCCCCTCCCCTCCCCCTCTTTCCCTTCCTCCCCCCCCCCCCCCCCCGCCCCCTCCCTCCCCCCCCCCCCCCAAAACCCCGGGGGGGTCTCTTTCCATTCCCCACAGGGCCATTTCCTTTTCCTTCCCCCCTTCCTGGTTTGCAAACCCCAAATTTTGGCCTCTTTTTTTTTCCCCCCCTCTCCTTTTCTTCTTTTTCTTTTCTTTTCCCCCCCCCTTCCCTCCCCTTTCCCCTTCCCCCCCTTTTTTTGGGGAAAAAACAACAACTCTTTACCTCTCGTTATCTTACCCCCAACCCTTTCCTTTTTTCTCTTCGGGGGAACATCTCCCTCCTTCTTTTTTCCCCTTTTTTTTTTTCCTTCCCCCTTCCCCTTTCCCTGATCCCCCCCCCCCCTGGTCCCCCAAACCCCAATACGTAAGGGGCCCCTTTGTTGCCCCTTTCTGTTCCCCCCCCCTTTCCTCCACCCGCCCTTTTGTAGACTTCCATCGCTTGGACCCAAAAATGGCGCTTTTGGGGCCCCGGGCTGGGGCCCGGGCCCCCCCCCCTCCCCCCTCATCTTCCCTCCCCCTCTCCCCCTCGAAAATTTAATTTTGGGTTATTGCTTCGCTAATTTATCAAATTTTCCTCTTGAAATTTCTTAAAATCACCCCGCCTTAAAACTAACTTTATACAACGACCCAGCCACGTCCCTTTTAATTCTTTTCTTTCTTTTTAAAATTCATTGAGGGTGGTCCCAAATGATTTTTTTTTTTTTTTTTCTTTTAGTGAATAGGGATTTTCCCCATTTTTTTTTCCCTCCCCGGGGGTTTTTTAATCCTCTCTATTTACCCCTTTACCCCCACTTGACTTGGGCTGGCTTGGCCCCCCGTGGCGGGGGAGGCAAAAAAGGGTAAAGTTCCCTTGCCCAAGGGGAAAAGCGGCGGGGGGTGACTCAACCCCTCGAATTCAATTCCGTCGTGACAGTTTAGTCCACCCAACCACGCAGGGGCCCCTTACATATCTTCAATTTTTTTTCTTACAAATTTGGGTTTTTTCCATTTTTTCCCCCCCCGGGTTTTTTTCGAGTAATTCTTTTTAATTATTAGCGGGTTGGCACCCATGCACGGCCCCGGGGGGGGGGGGCCCGGGGGAAACCCGGCCCCCCACCTGTCAAACCCTCTTAAACAGCGAAAAAAAACCCAAACAATGCACCGCGCCCCACCAGGCAAAAATGCAAACAAAAAAACCAAAAAACCCCCCAAAACCCAAAACACAACACCAACCCCAAAACCACAACAAAAAAAAAAACCCCAAAAACCCAACCAACCCCCAAAAAACCACAACTCAAAAACCCCAAAAAAAACCTTTTACATATCCAACCCTCCCCAAAAAATACAAATCAAAAACCCCCTCCCCCCTTCCTCCCTTTTCTTTAAAACCCCCTCCCCCTTTTTCCCCACCCCCCCACCCCTCTTTTTTCCCCTCTTCCCTCCCCCTCTTTCCCCCCCCCCCCCCCTCTCTCTTTCTTCCTTTCTTCCTCTTTTTCTTTCCTTTTTTTTTTCCCTTTTTCTTCTTTTTTAAAATTTTTTTTATTTGTTAAAAAAAATTTTTAAAAATAAAAAAAATAAAAATTAAAAATACTAAATTTAATAATAAAAAATAAAAAAAAATTTTAAAAATAATAATAAAAAAATAATAAATAAAAAATAATAAAAAAACAATAATAATAAAAAAAAAAAATAAAAATAAAAAACTATTAAACAAAACCAAAAAAAACAAATACAAAAAAAAAAAAAAAATAAAAAAAACATACCCCAAATAAAAAATAAATACATGAAAAGGGGTAAAAACAAAAAAAAAATTAATAAAAAAACCCCAGAAACAAAAGGTAAATAACAAAACAAAAATAAAATATTAAAAAAAAACAAACCAAACATAAATCACAGGAAAACGAAAAAATAATAAAAACCAAAAAGCAAAAAAGGGAATAAAAAAAAATAAAAGAGAAAAAGAAGATAAACCCCAAAAAAATAAAATCCCCACCCAGCTTAAAAACACCCCACCCCCCCAAAAAACCCCCACAAAAAAACAAAAAAAAAGGTTTGCGGTCGTGGTGCCAGCCGGGGGAAGGGGATGGAAAAACAAGGGGGACTGAACAAGCCGCCCCCCCTATTACAGCCCGATAAATTTGCACAAAAATCATATCGGTGTCTTTCCCGGGGTAATAGTTTGAAATTTTCCCCGAGTACATTTAAAGTGGCCGAGCCTTCCCTTTTTCCCCCGCTCTTACCCCTTCGCAGCGGAAAAGCTTCGAGGCTGTCTTTTCATTTCACGATATAAACAACAGACATAAATGAATACATATTTATCTATATACATAAATGTGAAGTGATGTCTAAACCTCAGGATCTCAAAAAACCCTACTCCAAACCAGAAAAAAGTGTTCCCTGTCTAATAAAAATGACGAAAGCGTCCTATTGAAACAATTGTACTGGCGTTATAATAAAATAAAATACATTGAAAATGAAAATAAATAAAATAATTAACAAAAATCCCCGTATGGACAAAAAAAATAAAGAATAAAAAGTTTCTAAAAATTTCTTACAACAACATAAAAAAAATGAAAATAATTGATGGTACTTTAAAAATACATAATAACGACACTGTAAGAAGATAAATAACGGGTATGACAAAATTGGCAAAATAAAACAATAATAATCGCAATGATAATAAAAAACAATTACTCACGTCATAAACAAAAATAACACCTCATTTCGCCCTGACGGGTCAAAAAAAGAAGTCACAAATGAAAAAGGGGAAAAACAAAATAATTAAGTAGGCCTTTTTCCCCTAAAGAAATCTTCCCTAATGCCAAAAAACCAATCGATCACCAACTGTCCCCCCCTCGCCCTGTTTTTTACACCCTTAAAATCCCGACTAAGGCCTCTTTCATTCCAAAAAAACTCTTGCACACCCCGTTATATTCAGAAACGGGGGGAAAGGAAGTCATTTTTCTTTAATTAAATAATATATAATATATTAGACAAAGTATGCAAATTCGCCATGGATGTCCCTTTAAACATCCCCCTCTCGTAACGGGAAACAAAAAAACTTCGAATTATTATAAAAAACCCCCCATCCCATCACCATGGAACCCCACCCGGGATAACGCCGAGATTTAAAAACGAAAAAAACCCCACCATTTAAATCAGCCCCAATGACGAGCGTAAGTAAATCTATCGTATTTCGTCCATCCTCCCCTTTCACATCATCCTCGGTCATCATTAAACAAAATCAAACCCCCGCGTAAAAAAAAACTGGACCGAACGAAAAAAAATCAGTCGCTTCCAAATGTAAAACTTTTTTGCCCAAACTTTCCCCGGCCCCCCCCCCCCAAAAAAAAAAAAAAAAAAACGCCCCTCACCATTTGCTTTTCATGAATTAAAACGGACGTCATGTAATGCATCTGTTTGGGAAACAGTGAACCACGACGAAAAAGAACGAAGGGGGGAAAGGGAAAGGGGAAAGGAAAGCGGAAAAAGGGAAAGGACGCGAAATGGTGGTAGCCGGTTGAGAATGGAAGAGCAACGCCCCAGGGAAGAAGGAAAAGGGGTGTAGTAAATCCGCAAATAGAAATTTTTAAAAAAGGTAATGCGAGCCCTAAAATGCAAAAGAAGATAAAAAAAAAAAAAAACAAAAAAAAAAGTTACGTAAAAAAAGAACCTTTGACGGAAAGGTAATACAAAAGAAAACAAATTAAAAAAATTAACTGATACCCCGCCGTACCGAGCGAACCACAGCAGAACCCCGCGACCCCCAAAAGTCGGGCCCCAGCTGGTCCCCCCGAGGGCCGCCCCCCTGGCCCCCCCCCGCGTGGGCGGACCGTTTTACGCCGGTTCTGACGCCGCCCTGCGCTCGCGCCCCAGGCTGTGTATGCGGTCGGGCGTTGCCGGGGGCCCCTGGCGCAACTTAAAGGCGGCGGCGACGACGCGGCAACGGATGCGTATGGGTTAGCGGGGAGCGGGGGGTAATCGCAACGGAGACATGAAAACGGGCGCGTTTCGGGAAAGTTACATGTTTTTTGCGTTCTGACTGTTGAGTACTGCGCTTCGGTCTCGGTTTCACTCGCGAAATCGTCAGCGCAGCTCCTCCCCCCGCGGCGCTAAAACACTGGTTCCCAAATGGCTGGCCCAAGCTTTCTGTTTGCGGGGTTTTTTTTAAAACTGTTATTTTAGTCCCTAGTCCCCTTTTCATATTCCTTGGCTACAACGAAATATCTATTAAAACTACCCAATTTTTTTCTTGGGGAAAAACCCCTTTGCGGACTGAATGATAAACCCACAGCTTAACTTCACCGGGGGATGACCGAATTAAAACGAAAATCAAATTTTAAAGAAAATCTTTAATCCAAAATATTTCCTTACAATTCAGTAGATAAAGAAAAAACTGCAGGATCTAAACCTCCCGAGAGAGAAAAAGGAAAAAAACACCACGGATGTAAAAGACATACAAAAAAGGTAAAGACGGTTCTCGTGATCTTTCCCTAAAAAATCCCTTTCATTTCCTTTCCCCATCTCCTAATCGAATTTAGTATAATGGAGAACCCCCAAAGAAGACGCAGCCGCCAGCATAACACGGGTCTTCCCCCAACCACCCCTTCCAAGACCGTTCAAAATTTGCGTTTGAATTTTTTCCGATCACCCGATGCCTCTGCCCCTTTGGGGCTCCCCCCTTGAAAAAAGAAATTTATAGAGCAACACCATTTTTCCATTAGAGTTCTGCGAAAAAAAGGTTGAGCGAGGTCAGGGGAAAAGGAAAGGGCGCAATCGTACTATTTTCCATATGGGTTTTTTTTTAGAATAGATAACTAAGAGGCTTGTTTTCGGCGACAATAGTCTGCTTAGAACGGCTCTGTTTAAGTCGCCGCGCCGCGGGTTCCCCGTTCCTCCCCTTAAACCCCGTTCCCCCCTTTACCCCCGTTCCTTTTCGAAAAACTCTAGCGCCGTTCCTATTAAAATTTTCCCGACTCTTCCAATTTCCGAAACAGCAAAGAAGCAAGGCGGTATATATTTCCAAACCCCCAAAACATACTGTAAATTTTTAGATGAAAATAAAAAGCTAAAAAAAAAAAATTTCCCTAAGATATGGGAAAGGATTTATAATTCTCTCTGTGTGTATGTATTTATGTGTGTATGTTGTATGTGTGTGTGTGTGTTGTGTTTGTGTGTGTGTTGTTGTGTGTGGGGTGTGTGTGGTTGGGGTTTTTGGTTGTGTTGGTGGTTTTGGGGTTTGTGTGTTGCGCGCGCCGTGTGCGTGCGTGTGTATGTGAGCGCGCGCGCGCGATCACAAATATAAGGACAAAATGCAACCATGGAGATAGGGCCCACCCACAGAAATGTCAAAAAGGGGGAAAAAAGGGGTCTTCGTGTGATCCCCCTCTCCCTTCTCCCCCCTTTCCCCCCACTTCACAAATCCCCCAACTACTCAACCCCCAAAAAATACGGCCCTTCCCATTTGGATTTTTTAGACTGGACAGCCCAAACCCTTTTGCCGTTCTCTTCTCTCTCTCTCTTCTCTCTCTGTATATTTTTCTAATAAATAATTTTTACATAAAATAAAAAATTATACATACAAATTTTTTTTATAACAACCTATAAAAACGCGGCGCGCGCCGGGGGCGCGCGCGGTGTGTGGTGTTGTGTGGGGGTTTTTGTGTTTGTGTGGGTTTTTGTGTTGTGGGAGTGAGTGAGTGATGGTAGGGGGGAGTTTAGTGAGTGGGGTGATGAGTGAGTGGCGAGCGAGCGAGGAAATGAGTGGGGGCTGTGGGGTGAGAAGAAACAAGTAGGTTTTACCAGCAGGGAAAGAGGGGGGAACTATGGGCATACGGGGGGCCCGGGAGTCTCAAAGGGGGGGGCTCAAGAAGGGAAAGGGCAAGGGGGGGGGGGTAGAGAGGGGTATGAAAGAGGATGAAGAGGGTAGGGGGGTACGAAAGGGGGGAGGGGGAGGGGGGGATCCGTCTCCGCCAAGTGAGTAAACCAAGACGGAGCGGCGGTTGGCAGTATTGAAGAAACAACGGGGGGGAAAGGGGGAAAGGGGAAAAAATTAAAACAGAATGAAAAGGGAAAGAGAAAAAGAAAGGAGGAGAAAAGGGGAAAAAGCCGCAAAAGGTGGAGGCCAAAGGGGAAGTACACAAAAAGGAAAATCGGTATCAGCTAGACGACAAACAGAGCCAAAAAAGCGCCGTGAAGTAACAAAGGGCAAGGGAGCCCCCGGTGCAGGGAAAATAGGGGGGCGGCGCCAAAAAAGAACGTAAATTTTGCAAAAAACGTGAAAACAAGGAAAGATGGGGAAAAACGCACACGGGGGGACCAAACCCAAAAAGGGGAAAAAAAAACACAAAAAGGGGCGAAAAAGAAAGAAAAAAAATTTTTTTGTAAGAAAAATGCAATGTATAAATATGCATCACGAAAAATATATATATAATATTATATTATATAATATATATATAAAATATAATAATATATATAATAATCATATATATATATATAATTATATTATAAAAATATATTATATATATAATATATATAATAAAAATAATATAATATAAAATTTAAAAAATTATATATA
>NW_023645534.1:0-8084 GCF_015228065.2 Penaeus monodon
GGGGAAAGGGGTTTTTCTTTTGGGGTTCCCCCGCTATGTTTTATTTGCGCAGAAATAAGTGGATGTGGATGTCCATTAGCTTTCGACAGTCGTCATCTCAACGATCAAACCCGTCTTTCCATTTCGCTTAAAGGGCCCAGGTTTTGCACTCAAAAAAGGCAAAAACTACCGCGACTTTAAAGGTTAATTTGAGGGAAACTTTTACCGCCATACTCTTCCATATGGTGTTTAGTTTGCCCATGGGGGAAGATGCGGGGCAAATTCTTGTTTTGATTTCTTTAAAAAAAGTCCTTTTTTCGAAAGATGCCCCGGGATATTTGAAGATCTCCTCCCCTTTTTTTTTTCCCATTAGGATGATTTTGCTGGTGTGGGCAATGTTGTTGACTTAGTCTTCCTTTTCTTACACTAATTTCCGTTCCAAAAGATTTCCTGCTTCTTCGTGTTTGAGGTTTGCAGTTCTCCTTCGTTGCCTTTTCTAAAAGTTCTAAAAGGGCGAAAAATTTCACTGCGTCGTGTTCTATCTTCCCATTACTTGCCAGTGTGCCATGCGCGATAAAAACGCCTTTTAAAATCATGAAATGTGAAAGGGGCCTCTTGGTTTTTAGGGGTTTTTTAAAATTTGGGCAGCATGTCCTTAAATCTAGGGGCCCAGTCGCCTTTTCGCGAAGTGTCCACGACAGTTGTAAGCCTAGTACCCAAGCAGGACGTCATCAGGATTTCTCCTGTGTTTGGACGTTTTTTTACGGGGAAAAACCCCTAAACTGGGTTGTCCTTATACCAGATGTGCGTGGTTTGTGTGTGTCATACCCCAAATTGGTCGGATATTAGGGTCAGGGACTCCAGAAAAAACAGTGCCTGAAAAAAATTACGAATATGAGTGTGATGCTGGTACGGGTCGTCCCAACGACGTTGGCAAACCCTGGTAAATGTATGTTGACAGCACTTGACCTGGCGCTCGCACCCCCCCGCGCCCGACCCGGGGTTTAATCACCCAAGAAGCGGACGGACAACCACCCCTCACTGTCCTACCATGGATGAGGGGTGAGGACGCGCTCGATCCCCCCCCGCCAGTGCCCACTACCCCCCCAAACCCTCCCACTTAGGGAGGGATTGATTCACCGAACATAGGGATGTAAACATGGGATTCGCTGCCGACCCTGTGCTGATAACGAGGGATTCCAATCTTCAAAACCAAAAGGAAAAAAGTGAAAACCTGGGCCGAAAAAAACCACCAGCAACCTGCCCAAAAAAAGAAACGGAATGACCCAAAAGCGCAACCCCTCCCCCCCGGGAAGGGGTACTTAGACTGGCCTTTCCGAGGACACGATTTCCGTCGAAAAATAAGGTGGTGAGGGAGGTCACCAGCTGCGCCCCCCAAAGAGGAAGGCCCGCTAGACATGGGGGCAGGGAATGGTACCTGCGTTACGTCTATGGTACGACGAGAACAACAAAAATTTTGGGGCCATGATGATTAAGGGCCTTTTTGGGGGGGACTCTCTGCAAAAAAAAGCGGTTTCAGCCTAAAAAAAAAAAATACGGGAAATACTGGTTACCGGGGTTCCAAAGGAGGGGGCCCGCTGAGGAGCACGGGGCATCTTCCGGGCTTTTTTTTAAAGCCCGGAGGATCTATAAGGAGGGGCACCCTTTGAACAGGCCCTTTGTATGGAGCGGGAAACAGCCCCCACCTACAAGTACCAAATTCTTTGGAAATAATAGAGCCGAGCCCCATTCGACCGGGTGCTCAGGGTTTAGTCGCTAAATGTAAAGGTTAGGCCACGTACCCAAAATTTGCGGGAGGACACAGGTGTGCGTCTGGGCGGGAGCTCACCAGGCAAAGGACGCCCCTGCAAGAAACGACGGAAAGGACAACGACAATGAGGACCCGCCCCATCGGGGAAGGGGCGTGGGGGCAAGGGGGGGTGTGGGGCCCTGGCACCGTAACTGCCCCACAAACCGCCACAGCACCCCCCCCACCTGCCCCACCGTACCCATCGACCGCGGAGTGGCGAGCCCACCCCAGCCACACACCCCCAACCCGGGGCCGCGTGACGTCACCAACCCACGGGAAATTCCCCGAAACTGCCGGGGGGATTCCCATCCTGGGAAAACAGTGCCCCGAGAAACCTTTGGTAAAAAGACTGGATCGGCCGGGGGAAAAAAGCATCAGGCAAGAGATTGCGAAATAAAAAAAAGCATCGGGAAAGGATTGCTGAATTTGGGGAAAAAATGAAAATGGAGAAAAAAAAGTGATC
Organism: Penaeus monodon; assembly: GCF_015228065.2. Taxonomy (NCBI): domain Eukaryota; kingdom Metazoa; phylum Arthropoda; class Malacostraca; order Decapoda; family Penaeidae; genus Penaeus; species Penaeus monodon. The sequence continues at coordinate 2,253 of NW_023645534.1, forward strand.
GTGTAGACAGGAAAATGTCGTTTTTAGAGTTATGTGTCATGGTTTTTGAAAATACAAATGAGGTCTCTGATATTATTATTACGCACGACAAAAGTGGCGTGTAGACAGGGAAAATGTGCGTTCTGATGATGTGTGATGTTAAAAAATACGAAGAGGTCTCTGATATTTTTATTACGCCCACGTGCGTTTGATGATTTTTGTGATGTTAGTGATGCTGAAATACGAAGAGGTCTCTGATATTATTTTTACGCACGGCGGGACCATCTGAAAACAGTCGACGTAAACCAAAAAAATGACGCTGAGAAGATGCGAAGGAAACGGCTGTCTGTGGACATACTCAAAAATGCTATCAGGAGGATTATGCGAATATAAAATACGGGGAAAGCCGCAAACAGATAATAAAGAAGATACAACACAATACGAATGCAGTACAAAAAAATATGCAGACTAAAGAGTTTCATCAAACAGAAATTTGACCATCAGTTAAACATGGGGTGTGAGGGGGGACAAGAAAAAAATTATTTTTTCTTTCATGGAATATACGTGGTTGTAAACCGTAGAATTAATGACTTCTTTACTATATTCTAAAAATAATTTTGAGTTATCTGTTTACAAGGCCCTTACATCTCACTAAAAAAAAAACCCGCCCCTAAAATTAGAGCTCACTCCTATACGAACACGGGAATGACGGGCCCTTTTGACTTATGTCAGTGACCCCCATACCGCAAAAGTTGGTGCAGAAATCTAATGAAAAATAATGTGCAGTATCAGCTTTTTTTACAATTCAAAACAGCCTCTGGGTTTTTTCTCTCTGTCAATGTATACGAAGGGTTAGAAAGTTTCGACGATTCACTCCCCAATTTAGAATAAAACGGCACAATATGCAGGGGGGATTTTAATGCTAGAATTTACTTTTGGAGATAGTAAATGAAAGAAAATGGCGAAGAGTTCCGACATTTTGGAACAACAGATCTATGACAGTATATGATACAGACGGCAAACTCCGTGGCGGGGGGCAGCTAATTTGAATAGGAAGGGATCTTGTGCTGGAAACTCAGAAGCTCTTCAACGAGCTAATCAGTGCCCACTTGCAAATAACGGATACGCTGTTGAATACTCAGTCACCAAAAAAAAATAGGGTAAAATTTCTATCCCCCCTTCCCTTTGAGCATCATTTTTAAATCACGTATTTTGAGGGTACAAGATTAAAAGTAAAAGTGTTGATAAATTTTCCTGGACATGACAACGTGGTCACTGATTACTACACACGGGGTCTGTCCAAAGAAAACCCTTCAAGAACAGCAACTCACAACGCTGAAAACAACCTAAGGGGTCGGTGACCCTACATTAAAAGGGAAAAAGCGAGTTCGGGAGCTTTGATTCACAAGCAGGAAATTCCCCTGACAACCTTATTGAATTCTTAAAGCTAAAAAAAACCCCGGGAATTAAAAAATCTTTCAGAAATGAAAAACTTTGAACAGTTCCTACAAAGCTTAACAATAACACCTCAATGTCGGAGTCTGGAAAAAAATTAAACGAATTTCGGCAACCAACTAAAACCCCGCAGTTCCATAGTCCTCTTGCACAAGCAGATATGCTCCCCTTTTCAAAGGGCTGGAGCGTCCAAAAGAGCTCACTTCCCCCAAATATTCGGGTACCTTAGTCAATCTAAAATTGCACCAAATTTTTTCCATTGAGATTGGATGTTCTGATACGACCCTCAGCTTTTTTGAATCACTGGTGGGAACTAACAAAGCACTGACAAAAGGGGAAACTCCGCCCCAGGTGAGGATGGAATTACCTATAGTTCCTCCGCCTTATAGTCAGTACCTGGTAATCCCCTTTTGCACCTATAAGGTTAAGTTTGTCACAAGGTATTCTGCCTGGTCCCGGACACGCGTCTAATCATCCCTATACCAAATCAAAAACTGATAAAAACCGACCCAAATTTTATTTAAACCCCATGTGTTTTAAAGTTCTGAAAAGGGTAATTTTTTAAGACTCGGTACAGGTTACAAGGTAATATCTCACAGACGTAACGGATTTCTTTGGGAGAGCACCAACATTGCTTTTCAGAGTAAATTTTTACACTCTAATCCCGGAAGCACACTGTTTTTCTTGACCTTAGTCATTTTGACATTGCAAACAGAGAAATTATCCCAGAACAAATTTGTAACTTTGGCTCCGGGGTAAAATATTGAACTGGATTAGAATGTATCTCTCGAAAGATCTGCAAGTGTCCTGTTCAGGGGGGTGAAAGTTCCCCTTCACGTCTTTTGAAATTGGGACGCCACAGGGAGGGGTTCTCAGCCCTATGCTGTTCAATTCCTCATGCACAAACTGGTGGCAGAATCCCACTTGGGGGTGGGGAACCCCTTATATGCTATCATGAATATGTGTCAGAGATCACCAAGTGGGATGCAATTAAATTTTCACGAATCAAAGCAAGGGATATGGTGTGGGATAGCATTTTCCGCTGGAAAAAAAAGTTCAAACCCCTGTATCATACCCCCCCCCCTTTTGATAGGTTTACCAGGAGCTTGACATATGCCCCAAGTAAAATTCTCGGGGTAAAGTAAATGATGCAGACCTGGTCCTTTCTAAAAAAAAGACTCGGAGAGATTGAAAAATTGAAAATTCTTGTGGGAAAGAAACATGGGATCAAGTTTTAAATCGCAGACTGTTTTACTTGGGTTTTTTAAAAGGGCGTTGTAGACTACATGCACTGCACTTGTTGCAGTTAAGGAATCAAAATTATTTGGGGGTAGTGCAAAAAAAAGCTATAGGTTATCCTCGGGGCCCCGGAACAGCAAGGATAGTAAACATGAATCAAAAAACTTACCTCCATTTCTATAGAATAATATTTATTTCCACCATATTTGGGGTCAAAGTCTGAGGGAACCCTGTATCTCTCAGATTCCCAAAAAAAACTGCAAAAATAAAACCGCAAGTAACGTGACAAACCACCCCCGGGCGCGCCCCTTTGATACACAAAACTCCATGAAATTATAAAACTCAAGTTCCAATAGTAAAATACCAAAAAGGCGCTCATCCACCATGGAAAATTCAACATTGATCGTGACCTTCATCTACCACAAAAAACGGGTGCATAAAATGGTGTTGAAACAAATTCGCTACAACGGGAACGGGAAAAACCCCAGAATCTATGGGTGATGATGCTTGATTTTCCCCGACGGTCCGTCAGTCTGGATACAAAGCTGGTTGTGCTTTCGCTGTTCAAAAATGGCTTCTACAAATCAAATTAATATGAGAAACAAAACGGGCCAGCACTACCAAACGGGGCTGGGGTAACTCCTCGCAACGGGGAATTCTTAATGTTAGGGCTCTGGAGTAGTTTTTTGGACCTCAAAGTGCCCCTTTGACGCTAAATTCTTCAAAAAGGGTGGGGATGAAGAAAAGTATTGCATTAAAGGGAAAGTAAACCCATGCAACAGAGCGTAATTTCAAAATTCCCCTTTTTTTGGTACCATCTCATGTTGGATACCCAAACACGACCACGTAGACAAATTTGGGGAAAAAAGCCCGCACAAGGATTTGTGAAAATAGATCTTGGGATGCCTCTTGCTAGGGTTCACATATATTTTAAAAGTTCCATAAGGAAGAACTAGTAATCTGATTAACTCAAGGCGAAAACGTACCATAAGGGACTAAAGATCAGTAAGGGATGGCAACCTTCCTATGGGGGGCACCGAAGTCAAAAACCCGACATTGTGACGTGGTTATTGCCCGAAAACGTTTAGGTTCGAATGTACGGCAACTGCACGGTGCAAAAAGTGCAGATAATCTAGAGTAGACGTGTAACGAAAAAAACAAAGAACACTTTGGGACTATATCTCGGAATTCATGTGTACACCTTTCAGACCACCAACATGAGGGTTTAAAAAATATGTGAAAATTTCATTTTATCTGATACATTTGGAAAATATATTCGTATTCCCTAAATTTACATTGATAACCCCGATGCAAATAACGTGTTATTCAAACACTGGGAAAAACATAGTAATAATAATTTTTTTTATGTTATGATTTATATTTTTATTTTTACCTTTACAAATACAGTAGTTCAGACTACTGTACAATGTCAATATATTTAAACGTAATCATGATTGCCCACGCCCCCGAGCGATAGCCAGGGGGGAAATAAAAATTACTTAACTTAATTAAGGTCCCCGACAAAAGGGAAAATTTTCCTCTCCAGGAAAGGGGAAAAGGTACTGCCAACAATCCAGCAACTTCACCCCTCTTGAAGAAGAGAGCCGACCGGGGAACCATATTTCCCCGTTTTTTGATTTTATAATTTTTTTTTTAAAAATAAAAAACCCCCCAGTTATTTCGCATTTTATATAATCTATGAATGGAAATATTTAAAAAAAAAACATCTGGAAATCCATTCCCCATCGTTTAAAGAAAAAAAAAACAAACATTTGAGTTTTTCAGACTGGCTTTAGTTTCTTATGGCGACAACTTGTTAAGAATTTTTGTTTTTGATTCTTTTTTTGTATCGATGGAAACTTTTATGGTGTCATTTTTGTATTCGTGTGTTTATTCATGATGATTTGCTATATCCGGGTCCCCCGTTAAAATTAAGATTTTTACTTTATTTTATGACAATGCACCCCACACCCACACACACACACACACACACACACAAAAACACACACACACACAAAACCACACACACACACACACTCACACACACACACCACACATATATTTATAATAATATATAAAAATATATATATATAATAATATAATATATATATGTAAAAAATGAAAAACACACACACACACACACACAACACACACACCACACACACACAACAACACACCCACACCACAAACACCCCAAAACAACACACGCCCCCCCCTCCCCCCCACACAGATCTCCCCACCCCCCCCCACCGCGTTCTGGACCTTTCGAGTCTGCGATTGAAAACCCCGATGGGCCTCGGGCCCCCCTCGGACGCGATGGGCGGCGGGCAAGGCGACTGCTCCCCCTTCGCTGCGGGTCCAGGGCGCGCGTTCAAGTCCCCACCAAGGGCTCTCCGTAGTTAGTCGACCATAATTAAAAAAGAATTCGTAGGGTAGTTTCACATTTGAGGATCCTTCTACATAGGTGGGGGCAGAAAAAAAAAAAAATTTTCTATAAAACCGTTTTTTTAAAAAATATAATATTATATAATAAAGGGAAAGCATAACGGAAAAGATGACCTTTCACGAGGGGCGCAATTTCAGATCGGTTTTTTGTTTTTTTTTTGCCCGCGTTTTTTGCCATTGTCCCTTTTTTTTCATTTACTACGGATCAATTCGATAAAAAAATCGTTTGATACCTATCCCGATCTATAAAAAAAAAGCGCACAGACTCTAATTCTGGGGGGTTTTTGGGGATGTCATTTAAAAGGCGGCTCAAAGGGTCGCGCGTCCGAGGGTTTCCCCCAAAAATCTCCTTTTTTAGTCGATAATTAAAATAATAAATTAAATTCGTTGTATAGTCGAAAATATAGAAGGATCCGTAGTAAAAAAGGCGGGGAAAGCACATTTTTTCTGGAAGTTCTTGTTGGTGAAATATATCTTAGCAATGGCATTTTTTAACCAAAAAACTCCAACGGGATTTCCCTTTTAGACCGATTTTTTGAACGTTTGACATACGAATTATCTCTTTGCCCCATTATTCTAATTTCATGCTATTTTTTGGTAAAAGTAAGAGAGAAAAAAAAGAAAGGGGGTTCTGTATTTCCCCCTGGGCCCCCTTTTTTGACCCAAGGAAAAAAGACTTTTTATATTAATCGGGGGTAAAGGATTTTTTGAAAA
>NW_023645535.1:5000-8084 GCF_015228065.2 Penaeus monodon
ACTTTCAGAGCAGTTGGGGGCATAGGGAAAGGGCCCAAAACAAGTTGGAAAAGTAGGGAAAAAAAAAAAATTAATGGTCAAAAGGTTGTCTATCTGCACACACCGCACACACACCACAACACACAAACACACCACCACAAAAAAACCCAAACACACACACACCACACACCCACACACACACACACAACCCCAAATACACACACACACAAATGCCGCTTCTGTTCCAGTATGTGAATTTTTTAAAAAATTGAAAATAAAAGAAATGGATAAGGACAGATTTTTTATTGCAAAAAAAGACTCCAATTGCGAATTTTAAAAGTTTTATTGGAAGATTTATTGCGTCTCTATATATGAGACGATCGCAAAGACCGAGAAACAGGAAATTGTAAGTTTTAAAAATATTTTGTCTCATCTGCTTTTCCGATGTGATTAAGGTTAAACAGAAGGACAGACGAGAACCTGACGCTTCCTTTGCGCATTGTGTTTTTTTTTTCATGCTAATCAACTTAAAGACAAGAAAAAGAATAAAAGATAAAATGATTAACAGAAAAAAGGATTTTTTACGAATGCACATGTTACAGAGTCTACCGAAACCATATACAAGAAAATGGTTTTTTCATAATAATAAATCAAATTGATACGCATTTATATGAGATAGGAAAGATAATTTATTTTAAACACTTTTCTTTTTAAAAATCATGACGCTTAGAATGGTAGCCTGGATTAAAAATGATATTTTGATAAAAAAAAAAACCCTTTTTCTCCTCCTTTTTTTTGGGCCAAAAAAGATACTGGCAATTTTTTCAGACTTAGTAAAAAAATCAAATAGAAAGAAGGGGGAAAAAATTATTACAAGATGAAAAAATAATCATCTGAAAAGACTCAAAATACTGAGCACCCGATGACAAATAGTGCGTGAGGGAAAATTTCCTGCGGTTTTAAAAAAATTTTTTTACTTCGTTAAATTTCTGGGGCGTTAGCTATTGATTTTGCGGCTTTTTTTGAAAAAATTAAACCCCAAATTTTTTTTATTCGTAAATTATTTATCCTCCTTTCAATATTCCCAAACTTTTTTTTTTTTTTTTCAAAATTAAAAACAAAAAAATATTGTAAATTTTTAAATGCGCTGTTTTTTCGCTACTCTTTTAAATGAATAAAATGGTACTAAACATTTTTGCCCAACCATGTACCAGGATAACTGTGGGTGCTACATATGCAAGGTAAGAGTATGGGGTTTATTTTAAAATTTAATTTGATTTGAATATTTGAAAAAAACGCAGATTAATCGAATGAACCCGTGAGATTACAGTTTTTAAGGACTTTTTTTATCTGCCAAAAACCAAACCCCTAAATGACCTAAATCTCAAAATTAGTTAGATTTTTCTCTGTCCTGTTTTAGATCCTGGTGAAGTTCCCCCCAGACACGGTTTACTCCTCAAAGGAAGGGGGAAGGACCTTTTGGTCTATTTTGATGCCTTAGTGAGTTTACGGCAGTCTTCATCGAGCCTCAGACAGGTATTTTACAACTTTTAGTTCTTTAGTTTGTTGCTTGATACCTTGGAACGGGCAATTTTGATCCAATATTCTGTATCTAAAAAAATTGTGACAAAATGAGGCCCAGAACCATACTAAAATAAAATTTTTGTCATCAGGGCCAGACTGGTGATCATGCCTTCCATGTTAAGTATAAAGGGCCCCCCATAAGGTTTTTCCTAAGGGATATATTATGGGCCTGAAAAAAGTCTTGGTTTTTGTAGAAGTTAATGCTTTCACTATACACCTTATCCGCCCTACCTAGAATATATGAGCATTTTTCTGACTTGGGTTTTTATAAACCGAGAGCCCTTTTGGGCCCAGCATTTTTATTACGAGTACTAAGGGGTGCCAAATTGCCTCCAGATGACTTCCCTTTCGTAATATTTTAAATGAGTTGGGCATGGCTTAAAATGTTTTGGGCCAAAATCCCTTTACCCGGACTGGAAAGCAGGCCGTGCAGACTAAATTACTAAGGTACTATTTTTTGAGTCACTATGGCATCTTGGCTTTAACTTTAGTTTTACAAGACTTACATTTCAAGACCCAAAAAAAGTCCCCCTTAAAACACCTTTAAAAAATCTCTAAAACCTTGAGGAGATTTTCACTTTTCCATATTGTCTAGTCCCTTGGCTGCACACCTTGATGACCTTGTTACCGTTGGGAATTAAGCAATTTCAAAGGGGCTTTAGTGAAAATACAGTTTGGGAAAATCCCAGCCGTTTCTGATCACTGAGAAACTTTTCATGATTGTCACAAGTATCAAATTCCGGGCTTTAAAAGTCTCCGGTTTACCGTGTTATCAGATAGTGACAAATTTTGGACACGTCAGTATATTAAAGAACTTTTTAATGTCAGTATTTTTTCCACCACAGCAATACCCCCCCTTGATTTTTTAAATAAAAGACGGGATATGAGACTCCTACTTGATGACAAAATTTTTTTTTATCAGCATCGTGCTCCCTTTGGACACATACCCCCCTTTATATTTTACCATCAGAAAAAAACCCTATGAATGTCGTTGTTTTTTAAGGTATTTTCCATTACAATTTCCCTACCGTTTTTTTAATATATGCTGGAAGGTGTGAGAAGATATTATCTATCATTATGTGTATATATAGACATTATATGAGAATACACAGCACCCATGATATTGGAAAATCAAAATATAATGGCAAAAATTTAGACCCTTTAGATAGTATATAAATTAAAAATTTTGCGAGTTATATATACGGAAACTCTCGTTCCCAAAGGGTAATCTAGAGCGTTAAAATCAATTGGGGCCCTCTACCTTGAGCTGCATTAGGCTTTGGGTCTGCAAGTCACACTTGAAGCGGGGAGCTCGGGGTTTAATGAGGAAAACAAAAGGAAATTTTATGTTTTCTTAATTTTTATTTCCTTCACTTTCTTTTTTTATAATTATGCTTTCACTGCATTGTAAATTTACCAAAACAAAAAAAAACAAAAATTGCTTATTTACCCCGGAGGGAAAAAAATTTTCAGTTCGATTCACCAAGATCTTTTGGCTGGAAGTCATTAAGTTAATACTTT
>NW_023645536.1:0-5000 GCF_015228065.2 Penaeus monodon
GGAAAAAAGGGTGGGTTGCATAAGCTCCTCAGTTCAAAGTCTTCTGTCATCGAGATTTCTGCAGTGCCTCCTCGTAACCACTCATGGATACTGGGCACCTTGCAGTCCCAGGCTAAGTTGTAGGGGATCTCAGACAGCAGGAGGCCCCAGAGGTATGGAGCCTTGGCCCAGTGTGAGGACACTCCCTGGCTTCATACCAAGTCCTGTTCCTTAGTCACCCCAGATAACTCACCAGCAGTGACAAATAATGGATATGCTTGGGAGGGGTGCTGACCAGAAAGCGAGATGGGCTGTGGGTCCTGTTAGGAGGGCAATTGTTGGGGTGCAGGATAGGAATTAGAGTTACTTGTCCCGCTTGCATCCTGGCAGGCGCCAACCCACCATAGATTGAGGCTTGTGGGGTAAAGCCCTAGGGAACCTACAGGTGGACATGGAGCCCACAGTCTGCCGATCCCCTTTATTTGAGGCAGCATCGGCGGGAGCGGCAGAGGTGACGTCCACCCGGAGCAATCACCCAAAGCTTAACCTTAGATGAGCTATCCGGGTAGGCGCTTGGGAGTTGAGGTGGCTGCCTTCTCATAGGTGAGAAGACCTGGCAGCGGCACGATCAGTATGGGTGGGTACACCTACTACTGGTCAGGCTGCAGCGATGGTCATTATCTCCAGGGAGTAGCCATACCCATCTCCAGTCGACTTCAACCCTCAGTAGTTGAGGTAACACCAGTTGATAAGCATAATATGGCCCTGAGACTGAAGCATGCTTTTGGCTTCATGTGTAGGCTCCTACTGATGTTTGCAAACTCGATGTGAAAAGAGGCATTATTTCAATGCGGTATCTGGCTGTGATCAGCTGGCTGTGAGATGTTCGTTGGTCTCCATGGCTCGGGAGCTGATCCCACTGAGAGAACAGCCTTCTTCTCCAGGACTTTGCTAGGTCCCAGAGAATGAGGATCTCTGGCTGCTGGTACCAGTGCTCCACCTGCATCGCTGGACGTGGTATAGCAATACAGGTACAGTGGCCAAGGAGATCGACCACATTCTTGTTAGCACGTGATGGAGTTTACCGATCTGTGGCACTGATCATACACTTAAGGTTTGAAGGTCATTTCTTGATAAATGGCTTTCCACCCTACCTACCAAGTCCTGAGAAAGCTGAACTCTAAGGCTGGGGGTGAACTTATGCTCGGGGCTTGCATAGGGTCTTGACTGCCATCTGGGAGTCTAGTACCATTCCCCCTGACCTGGGGTGTGTTTATCCCTCTCTGGGAGGGGAAAGGGACTGTAAGCAACTACCGTGGCCTTACACTGTTCAGCATACCAGCAAAGTTTTTGCCCACATTCTTCTGAAATGGTTTCACGACCACATACTAAGGCACCAGAGACTGAAGCAGTCTGGATTCATTCAGTCTACAATAGACTGTATCCTAGTGCATTGGAGTAATTATGAAACACTGTTGTGAGTTTGGCTGTGGGTTGCTTGCAGCCTATTCGACATCAAGAATGCAACTGTATCGTCAGGAGAGATTCCGACACAGATTATTGGCCTAATAGCAAGCCAATATACCGGAACTGAAAGTGCTGTAAAGTGTGGTGGGGACCTGTTAAACTTCTTCCCTGTTAATTCAGGGGTGAGGCAAGGCTTCTCCTTGCACCAATACTTTTCAAACACATGCATGGACTGGATAATGGGCAGAGCTACTAGCCAAAGTCAGTGTGAAGCAACACTGGGCAATATCAAGGTCTCAGACCTTGACTTTGCCAATGATGTTGCTATCCTATCTGAGTCCCTGGAGTCACTGGTGGCTGCTCTTGATGCATTTAGCAATGAGGCTAAGCCCTTAGGCTTAGAGGTCTCCTGGACCAAGACCAAGATTCAGGACTGTTAGGGGAACCCGTTCAGTTGACCCATGCTTGCGGTTAGTACGTTGAAGTCACAGAGAGCTTTGTATACCTTGGTAGTGTAGTCCATATCTCTGGGCTGTCACACCAAGAAGTCAGTAGATGGATTGGTCTGGCAACAGAAGCCATGAACTTGTTCAACAAGAGCATTTGGAGATGTTGTTACCTATGCAGAAAGACCAAGCTGTGTCTTCAAGGCCTTGATACTGCCAGTTTTTACTGTATGGAACCGAAACCTGGATGCTATCTAGTGCCTTGGAGTCTCATCTTGACACCTTTTGTAACAAGTGTCTTTTGCTGGATCATGGGATACAGTTGGCAGGACCATGTGTCCAACCGACGGCTACACTATAAGAAAGGCATGAGACCTGTTACTTGCATATCTGAGATCGCCAAGACAGGCTATATGGGCACCTAGCTTGCATCCCTGTGGTTGCAGGCTAGGTTGTTTCTTTGCGAGATAATCCTGGTGGAGGAGGCCCATGGGACGACCTAGGAGGTCATGGCTTGGCAGCTCGAGACCTGTTGTGAGAAATTAGAGATGGGCCGAGGGCCTGCCTGGAGACTCACCATGAGGGACCCTGGTAGCTGGAAGAAAAGGGCGGATGTGGCCATGCACCCACGTCGCGTTAGCCCTTGATGATGATGATCATAAGGGGGCATACGCATGGCTGTGCTTTGCTGCACCCAGCCTTTGGCTCCACCTCCGGGGTCCCTAAGAGCAAGCTTCCCTGCAGCATTCCTTCCACACCAGCACATCTTGGCAGATGTGATCGACTTGCTTCAGCCAAGAATTCTTTGGCCTTCCCCTTGGTCATCTCCAACCTTGGAGAAGTATCCTCTGATTAGACATTTGGTCCCTCCAGGTATACTCCATGATTAGTGAAGACAGTACCAAGAGAGTCAGTCGTGCCTTCAGAGCACTGTTCAGTGTCCAGGTCTCACACCTGTAGAGTAAGAACTGGGATCACCAGCACTCTGAGAGCCTGATCTTAATCCCCTAGTCAAATACCGACAGCGCCAAATACTCCTATTGAGCCTATAACACCTTAGGCCAGTCCAAGTCGTCGAGAGACGACTTGGACTGGTCAGAACCTCTGTTGCTCTGCCACTACACTACCAAGTGAAGCTATCCAAGATCTCAATGTTCTCACACCACAGACATGCACAGACTAAACATCGACATCCAACAAGTCCCCAAATTCCTGAACCTTAGTCTTGGTCCAGTTGACGACTTCTCCTCATGCAGTGTCTCTAGAGCTATTTTCAGGACCTCCAATGTCTCTGCTATGATCACTGCATCATCAGCAAAGTCAGATCTGTGACCTTGAAATTACCAATTGATGCCCCACAGGAACTACGGTACACAGCATGGCCAAGTATCCAGTCCATACAGTACTGAAAAGGGTTGGGGCCATGACACATCCCCACCTACCCCGGCAGACATCAGGAAAAAGAAAGCCCCTCTCATACTTGACATCACTCTCAGTATCTGTATACAGGCCAGATAGCAAACCAGTAGTCCAGTTGAAGTTAAGAGAGGAAATTGCAGACGAACAAGCGGGTTTTTTTCGCCTGGAAAAGGTTACCAGAACCAGATTCTAAATCTAAAATTGATCATAGAGAAAACAGAGAACATCAAAAAGACCTATACCTGTGTTTCATCAATCATGTGAAAGCTTTTGATACTGTTGATCACGATATCCTCTGGAATAACATGAACGATATGAAGTTTCCAAAACACATCATCCAACTAATAAAAGCCTTGTATGACCAACAACAAGCAGCTGTAAGAACCACTTATGGGTTAACAGAATGGTTCGAAGTCAAACAAGGAGTGCAACAGGGTTGCATTCTGTCTCTGCACCTCTTTAACATATATTCTGAAACAATTATGAGAGGTGCTCTAGAGAATTTTGAAGGAAAAGTGGATGTTGGAGGATACAAAATATCAAATCTGAGGTACGCCGATGATATAGTTTTGATTGCCAGCAGTATCACTGAACTACAACAACTACTAGATAAAGTTAGAGAAGCAAGTGAAAAGGCTGGCTTGTTTCTTAATGCCAAGAAAACTAAGATCATGAAGATTCAAAGATAACCGGCAATGAACAATGATGAACATGTTACAATCAATGGAATGATTGTGGAAAATGTGAAAGAGTTCACTTATCTTGGAGCTGTTTTAACTAATACATATGATGATTCACCGGAGATAAAAAGAAGAATTGCCATTGCCAAAACCGCCACAATTGCTCTCAATAACATCTGGAAAGACCGAAGCATTACCTTACAGACAAAGCTGAGGTTATTGAACTCATTAGTTTTCCCAATTGCATCATATGGTTTCTGAGTGTTGGGTGCTGAAGAAGATAGACAAGAAAAAGATCAATAGTTTTGAATGTGTGTTACAGACGAGTACTGCGTATTAGCTGGACAGAGAAGAAGACGAATGATGAAGTACTGAGAAAAATAAATTGTAAAGACCGGCTGTTGGACATCTTGAACAGGAGGAAATTAAAGTTTTATTGGTCATGTGATGAGAAGTAAAAGTCTTGAGAAAGACTTGCTGACAGGGATGGTGATAGGAAAACAGAGGAAGAGGTAACACGAAGACAAGACTGAGCGACAACATCAAAGATATTTGCGGGCTGTCGATGGTACAAGTGGAAAGAAAAGCGTAAGATCGAGTTTAGTGGCGAAGGATGGTGGAGAAGTCCACGGCTGCTCAAACATGAGCAGACCGTTATTGATGATGAGTCCCAGGGGGGATACCACAGAGACCCAGTAGGCTCCAGAGACTCTCCCTTTGCACTGAATTGAATGCCTTCTTGAGATCAACATAAGCTGCAAACATACCTTGTTGAAAATCAAAGTCGGCATTCCATGAGGACATGAAGTGCTAAGACATGGTCTACAGTTGACTTCTTGGGTGTATAACCAAATGTATGACAATACATGTGCCAGACCCACCCAGCAGCGAGGAACCTAGTTCCCTAACTGAGGCTAGGATGGCGATCTCTAAGCTGAAGGGTGGGAAAGCTGCAGGCATAGGTGATATCCCTGCTGAACTGCTAAAAGCTGAGGGTGAACCCATGGCA
>NW_023645537.1:0-2500 GCF_015228065.2 Penaeus monodon
TACTTTTTTCCATATTTACCGGTAAGATTCCTTATGGATTGAGGAAAATTTCCTTCTTACGTTTGGGATTCCGAACCATTACGTTCCATTCTTGCCCTTTGGAAGCTGAAGGGTCAAGTACACATTGAAGTTCCAGAGAGAGTGGCCAGGGATTGCGTAAGTCGTCAGGGAGAGAGCTAGATCTTTCTAAATTTGTAGTAATCATAAAAATTAGAATTCTTCATTTCCTCACCCCCCACCCACCATGGAGTCCAATGAGGAGAAGCTATAGTTGAGGCTCAAATCCCCCAAACAGCCACAGGGGTAATGAGGAAATATACACAGCCACCATTGCAGTACTGATGGCAGTCGTGGGCCTATGCGCTACCGACTGAACAGTGCCTGCTTGACCCTAGCCATATTTGACCAGCCAATTCACTTGACCGGGCCTTGGTCAGGCCACCCGTCTAACCAGAATAGAGGATCAAAGGGGTGTGTTGCTAGCTGCAGGGTGCAGCGTGCAGCATTGCTCAACCTCCAGGACTCCTTTCCCCTCCTGGTAAAACGGGATGTCCAACAAACACATTGGAGAGCTCTCCCTGGTCCAAGATGGAATAAACCGGGAGTGGGTGCACCATCCCCTCTCTTAGGCCTTGGTGCACTAGGAAGCCATTTTGTCTCACCCCTCACTGGTGACCCCTCCAGTAGGGGTAGCCCTCTCGTCCAGCTCAGCAGATCACTAGGACCTCAAGCCCCCCCACTGCTTCCGTTGGGGGGCGTTTTCCCGGGTCATTCACTTCATTCTAACGGTATTTTGGGCATAGGAACCACCTGTCAATGAAGTCTAACATGCCTAGCTAGACATGGCTACCTCGGTAGTCAGAATATCTGACCCCGAGAGGATTCGCTTCCTAGAAAGTTTGCAAATATTTTTTTACATCACTATTCATTAATACATACATTCTGTCGCATATCATTAAATGTTGAATTCAATGTGGTAGTTGAAATAATTTTGCATTAGTAGCATTGGTAATTTATCTCTGTTTTGTTATATTGAACACTAGTCTTTGTGTTTGTGATATATTTTCTGTGTGAGGTCACTCTCACTTTCATTCTCATTGACGCTCGCTGTTGCTCACACACACACACACACACACACACACACACACACACACACACACACACACACACACACACACACACACACACACTCACACTTACTCACTCACTCATCCAAGCAGAGCAAAAGACACTGAAACCTTTTCATTAATAGGTTTTGTTGTGTAATAATTACAGGTGTAAGATCTATGATATATCTCTTTTGCCCGATTTTGTCAGTTGTGATGAGTGATTCGTACATGAAATACAATTTCTTGTTTTACATACATTTCTTCTCTGTGTAATGACAACTGATCAAGTAAATTCTTGTTGTTGCCATTGTCGTTTCCCTTATCTACTCTCATATTTATCAGAGACAGTTGGTAGTTCAAGCCAGGTCCATGCGGATCACTACTGACGTCTCCCTCTCATATTTTCTTCTTTATATTTGTGAAATAAAACACATAACATAAACAAACAAACAAACAAAAAACACGAAAATAAAGTAAACAAACAAACAAACAAAAAACACGAAAATAAAGTAAAAATGAACATTAAAATCTGTAAATTCTTATAAATAACTGGCTAATAGCACTAACCTCCCTTCCTCTCTGTTGCCTTCTTTTTCTCTTACTATCTTGGCCCTTACGTGTTTAATCTGGTTTACCGGGGATGTCCGACACGGCACCAAAGGAGGACCCAAAGGAGGATGCTGTAGGAAAGACAAACACCGGAAGATTGCCATAGGCCTGCAGACTAGGATGATCGTGAAGCAGGTACCGGTCGCCCCATAATGTAGGGAAGGGCGCCGCCTGCCGGGACGACCGTAGATCCAACAAAAGACCAAGAACTCGCCAGCGCAGATACCAGTCACCCTAGGATGCTGTGGAAGGGCACCGCCTGCCCGGACGCCCACAGATCCAGCCAAACCCAGGAGCTCCTCAGCATAGGTATCAGCCGCCCTGAGAGGGTGAAAAGGACGCTCCTGCCTGGGGCGGCCGTAGATCCAGACAAAGATTATGAGGGCGTGTGGACGAGCATGCAGCCGAGAAGGACCTGGACGAGATCTGCAAGGAACGTGTAGACAAGAACGCCACCGAGTTAGAACCCGGACAAGGACTACAGGGAAGTCTAGACGAATCCGAAGTCAAGGAGGCCTGTTTCGAGACTTTTGAGGACATGTGGACATCAAGGGCTGATGTATTATACCAAAGGGCCAAGAAGAAGAGGACGACAGGGACTACAAAGATGCACCAAGGATAATGCACGCGAGAACGAGATGACCCGCCAAAGTTAGGTCATCCTTGAGCAACCTAAGGCGAATCGAGGCGAGGCGTGAGTAGATGGCCGAGCAATATGACGTATACATAGCCTATTTCTGTAAGCCATTTTACCAATAGACCACGTTTACGACGTGGCACTA
>NW_023645538.1:0-2500 GCF_015228065.2 Penaeus monodon
AGTTTAAACATGATGATATTGCGGGGTGGGGTGGGAGGGTATGAAGAGTGGGGTGGTGGGTACGTGACACTGGCATGGGTGATTTGGAAGGGGTGGTCCCGTCTGTAACGGGTCAATTCTCGATCCGTACAAGTTCAAACACGATGAATATGCGGGGGGTGGAGGGGAGAGGGTCATCTGTGACACCTGGCATCGGATTGGATTATGATTGCCTCATTCATTAGGAGGGGTGATCACTCGTGTGTGTAACTGGGTTAATTATCGATACGGGTACCAGTTTAAACATGATGAATATTGCGGTGCGGGGGTGGGAGGGTATGGAAGAGGGTGGTGGTGGTGGGGATGGGGTAAGAGGGTGGGGGGAGGGATCATCTGTGGTACCTAGCATATGGTTTCAGAGAGAAGGGGAGGGGAGTCCTCCTGGTATGTGCTAATGATTTTGGTTACGGTCATTGATAATGATTCTGGTTACGGTCATTGATTGCGTTAATCACTTTCCGCGGTCATTAACCTGTTGTGATGCGTAAGGTGAGGCGTTCTGTCCAGTCGCCTGTATTGGAGAGGAGGGGAGGGACAGATATCATTAGAGTCGGTTAATGATTTCCAGTTCCGATCATTGATTATGATAATCACTTTAATTATGCCTACTTTCTGCTATGATGCGCCATGAACGACCATAAGGTAGTCTGGTGTGTATGATAAACATCATTAACTATGATTAATGATTCCGGTTACGGTCATTGATTACGTTAATCACTTGCGGTTATGGTCATTGGTTACGTAAATCGATTGCGGTTTCCGGTTTTCATTAACCTACTTCCTGTTTACACCCTCATGTACGTACGTGAGTGGAGTCGTTCTGTCCCTTATGCATCTACTGAGCTACTATCTAAATTCAGTGTAGAGCAACAATGGGCAATATGTTGACTTTGCCGATGATGTTGCTATCCTATCTGAGTCTTTGGAATCACTGGTGGTGGCTCTTGATACATTTAACAATGAGATGAAGCCCTTGGGCCTAGAGGTCTCCTGGACCAAGACCAAGATTCAGGATTTCGGGGGCCTGTTAGTGGAACCCATTCAACTGATCTATACTTGCGGTAAGAATGTTGAAGTCACAGAGAGCTTAGCATACCTTGGTAGCATAGTTCATATCTCTGGGCTGTCAGATGAAGAAGTCAGTAAATGGATTAGTCTGGCAGCAGGAGCCATGAACTCAATCAACAAGAGCATTTGGAGATGTCGGTACCTTTCCAGAAGGACCAAGCTACGTATCTTCAAAGCCTTGATACTACCAATTTTGCTCTGTGGAAGTGAAACCTGGAGTCCCATCTTGAAGTCTTTTCTAACAAGGCTTTTCTAACCTAACCTTTTCTAACAAGTTGGCAGGACCATGTGTCCAATCGATGGCCATGCCGTGAGACTGTCATAGGACCTTTTTACTTTCATAAACCCGGGATCGCCAACTCAGGCTATACGAGCAGTTAGCTTGTTTCCTTGTGGATTACCCTGTCCATCAGGTTGTCTCTCTTTGAGACAAATCTGGGTGGAGGAGGCCCGTGGGACGACCTAGGAGGTCATGGGGTTTGGCAGCTCGACCTGACCTGTTGCAAAGTGTTAGAGATGGGCCGAGGGCCTGCCTGGACACTCGCCATGAGGGACCCATATGGCTGGAAGCGAAGGGGGATACGGCCATGCGCTCCTGTCGGCATTAGCCCCTTGATGATGATCATCATCATCATCAAGGGGCTAACGCCGACGAGGGCGCATGGCCTCATCCACCCTTCGCTTCCAGCCACGAGGATCCCTCGAGGCGAGTCTCCAGGCAGGCCCACGGCCCATCTCTAATTCCTCACGACAGGTCTCTTCGAGCTGCCCAAGCCATGATCTCTTCGGTCGTCCCACAGGCCTCCTCCACCCAGGGTGTCTCGCAGAGAGACAACCTGATGGGCAGAGTCGTCCACAGAGAAACAAGCTAGGTGGCCATATAGCCTGAGTTGGCGATCCCGAATTATGCAAGTAATTGAACTCGGCACTCTGGTAAACCCTGCACTTCTGGAGGATCCTCCATCACGTGCTAACAAGAATGTGGTCGATCTCCTTGACCACTGTACCCATATCGCTGTACCATGTCCAGCGATGCGGGTTGGAGCGCTGGTACCAGGAGCCAGAGATCCTCATTTTCTGGGACCTAGCAAAGTCCCGGAGAAGGAGGCTATTCTCACTGCTGGGATCAGCTCCCGAGCCATGGGGGCCGACAGACGTCTCATAGCCAGCTCATTCACAGCCGTATACCGCATTGAAGTCACCCAGAACAATGCAAATATCTCACCGGGGGCAATTATCTGCCACAGATGCGAGCTTGGCGTAGAACGCCTCTTTCACATTAATTTTACATACATCGGTAGAAGTGTATACAGCAATAAGAGACATGAAGCCAAAAGCATGCTTCAGTTTCAGTGCCATAATACGCTCATCAACCGGTGTCACCTCAACTACC
>NW_023645538.1:5000-8082 GCF_015228065.2 Penaeus monodon
ATGAACGATACTAGAACAATTCAAAATGATACAATATATGATAAAAAATACACATCACTAAACAATTATCACATATCACACAAAAAAATCATAATTATATAACACTACAACATGAGAACACGATAAAGAAAATTCTAAATGTCAGCAGACAAATAAAAACGAGAGGATCTTCAATGGACAGTGCCAACAGATGCGAATCCAAAGGCGCTGAGTGATTCGGGGAAGAAAGGACGAAACGAGAAGAGGAAAGGAAAGGAGGGGATGATGAAGGGAGGAAAAGGAGAGAGAGCTAAAGGCAGAAGAAGTGAGGGAGAAAGAGTGATGCAAGGAGTGATGCTCAGATAGAGGGGAGGGAAAGGAGAGAAGCAAACAGAAGAAATGGGGGAGATAGAGTGAGGAGTGATGATTAGGAAGAAGGGCGGGAAAGGAGAGAGAGGTAAAGAAGGAGAAAAGGGGGGGGGGAGAGTACGGAGTGTGGATTAGGAAGAAGGGAAGGAAAGGAGGGAGAGATAAAGGAGAAAAGAGGGAGAAATTGTAAGGAGTGATGATAAGGAAAAAGGGAAGGAAAGATAAACGAGAAAGGAGGGAGAAGGGAGAGAAAGGAGAGATAGACAAAAACAGAAAAAAAGAGGAAAAAGAGTAGGCAATGATATCAAAGAAGAAGAGATGGAAAGGAGGGGAAGATAAACATAGGAAAAGAGAGGAGAGAGAGATGAAGAAAGGCTTGTCATTACTGAAAATGTCGTCGAGGGGAGGACGGCCAGGAAGACCAAAAGGAATCTAGAAAACTCCGGAGAAGGAAAAAGAAAGGGAGTTTTCAGTTTTCACCTCTGGAAATTGAAGTAATATGCGAGTTTGTCTTACCTTATGGATGTGTGGTTATGGTGGACTGATTCATCCATCTCCATGTTTTCATTTGGGTTGCAGATGTTTTTCTGCCTGCTGTATTTATCTTCATCATCATTACTGATATATCCTCATTATAATTACAGCTATCATTATCATTATTTCCGTAATTACTAAAACAATTGTCGTTATTATTATCATGATTATGGTTATTATTACCATTATCATTCTAAACATTTTCAATAGCATGAAGGCTATCGTTATTATCATCATCATCATCGTCATCATCATCATTATTGTTACTATTATTATTATTATTATCATTATTGTATTATTATTATTATTATTATTATTATTATTATTATTATTATTATTATTATTATTATTATCATTATTATTATTATTATTATTATTATTATTATTATTATTATTATTATTATTGTCAAAGATCACAAACGCATTAGTCGTAACATCATTTCGACCTGAAATAATCAACATTATATAACAAGAAAACTCTTATTGTGAATAATTTTAGATATACAATATGAAATTTAACATCAAGAAAATATGATATCTTATGAAGTCATTGTGAAAAGAGCAGAAAATTCTGACCATATACATCACATAATAAATAATATCGTTTTATAGAGAAGACATTTTCCACAATAAAAAAAAATAAGAAGCATAACCTCCGCCATAGGAAATTGATGATATTTAATACATTTAAACGTTTCCCAAAATGACAGAAATATGTCATACAAAAATAAGGTTCCAAAGTATATCTGCCAAAAGAGAATATCAGCCGAATCTTCAGTAAACTTTGTATCCTAAATAATATCACAGTTGATAACTTCCTTAAATCACATAATATTGCATTTAGAATATATATATATATATATATATATATATATATATTATATATATATATATATATATATATATATGTACATATATATATATATATATATATATATATATATATATATATATATATATATTGAACATATTCTAAATGAAATATTATGTGATTAAGGAACTGTGATATTACGTAGGATACATACATACGTACAACCCATGCTCACGGGAGTATACCCTGGTGTAGTGAGCAGGCCGTGCGTGGCGACAGATAAGTACGCGCCAGACAGAGTCAACCCTGCTGGAGGGGCTTATCAGTGGCATCCCGACTACTCCCCCTTCCACCAAGATACACCTAAGCCAGTAGGTGGGAGGTAACTCGGCTGTATACCTCTCAATCAAAAAACCATGACTGCACAAACAGAGCAACGGCCCTCATTCCCCGGTGGCGAAGGAGCCCCTGGTTACGGCGCCGATCAGGACTGTTCCAGAGCAGAGGGTGCTAAGAATTCCCGGACAACAACAGGCCGCCCCACGTTGATGAACCTTTGCACATATAATATAAGGACATTGAGAACTGAATCCGACTTACAAGCATTACTTGAGGAACTTTCTTTCATCAAATGGGATATTGTAGGACTCTGTGAGGTTAGAAGACTAGGCGAAGAACAGAAGATACTAAATGATGGACATGTGCTTTATTGGAGAGGTAAACCCCAGGGTAGCAAGCAGGAATTAGGGGTGGGCTTCTTAGTTCACAAACGTTTAGAAAAAAATATCGTGGAATTCTATAGTATAAGCGAAAGAGTGGCTTCAGTAACAATAAAACTAAACAATAGGTACAACTTAAAGATTGTTCAAGTCTATGCTCCAACCTGCAGCCACAATGATGAAGAAATAGAGAGCTTCTAAGAAGATGTTCATTTAGCCCGCGAGAGAGTAAAAACCCATTTCACAATAATAATAGGAGATTTTGATGCAAAAATAGGTAAAAAGACAGTAGGAGAAACCGCAAAAGGGAATCACGGAATAGGTACTAGGAATGAGAGGGGACAAAGGCTAGTTGATTTTGCGGAGGGTCGATCACTCAAAATCATAAATACATTCTTCAAAAAAAGACTAGAGCGGAAGTGGACTTGGAAGTCGCCATCTGACATCAAAAACGAAATTGACTTCATAATTTCAAATAGGCGCGATATAGTAAAAAATGTGGAAGTTATTAATAAAGTAAATGTTGGCAGCGACCATAGAATGGTCAGAGGCCAAATTGAATTACACCTCAGAAGGGAAAGGTGTAAACTCATAAGAAAACCACAGCCAAATTTAGCTAACTTGAAGACCAGAGCGACAGAATTTAACCTTAATCCAAAACCAGATAATT
>NW_023645539.1:5000-8081 GCF_015228065.2 Penaeus monodon
ATATTTTAAAATTAAAATTTAATTTTTTTTAAAATTTTTTTTTTTTTTATATATATATTTTTTTAAATTATTTTTTATTTTTTTTTTTTAGTTTTAATATTTTTAAATTATTTTTTTTATTATTTTTATTTATTTTTTTATATACAAATTATCTAATATTATAAAAATATTTTAATAAATATTTTAAAATTTATATATAATTTTAAAAAAAATAATTATTTTTAATTTAAATAAAAAATATTAATTTTTATAATATATAATAATATATTATTTATTTTATAAATTATAAAATAAAGAAAAAAAAAAAAAAAAAGAAAAGAAAAAAAGGGAAAAAGAAAAATAAAAAAAATTTTTATTATTATATATAATTGTTTTATATATTTTATTTTATTTCTTTATTTATATAAATATTTTTTTCTAATTTTAATATATATATATTTTAATATATATTTTATAATTATATATTATGATTAATATATTATTAATTTTTTATATTAAATTTTTAAATAATATAATTATATATTTATTTTATATATACTATATATATATAATTTAAAATTTAAAATATACATTTTTTATTATTTTTTATATTATATATATATTATTAAAATATTTTAAATTATAATATAATAATAAAATAAAAATTTAAAAAATAAATTAGTGATAGATATAATAATTATATACCCCACCAAACAAACACACAAAATAAAAATAAAATTAAATTAAATATATAATTATATAGATAATAATATTTTAATTTTATATATATATTAAAATTAATTTTAATAAAAAATTATTTTATTTTTTATTTTTTTTTTTTGTTTGTTCTTTTATTTTATATTAATATAATATAATTAAAAATAAAGGAAATAATATTTAAATATTATATTATTATAATATAATATAATATATATAAATTTTAAATAATAATATTAAAAATAGTATAAATATTTTAAAATTAAAAAGAGTAATATATAATTATAACATATAAAATATAATATATAATATATATTTATTAAAATATAATATTATATATAACCATCTATCTTTTTTATTTTTTTGTCTTAAAATTTATATATTTTATATTAAAAATATATATATATATATAATATATATATATATAATATTTTATATTTTGTTGTGTGTTTTTTTTGTGTTTTGTGTTTAATGATTCAAAAAAAAAAATTTAAACATTATTTTTAAAAAAAAAGTAAGAGAATAGAAAAAAAAAAAAAAAAAAAAAAAAAAAAAAAAGAAAAAAAAAAAAAAAAAAAAAAAACAAAAAAAAAAAAAAAAAAAAAATTATATAGAAAATTTTATATAAATTATAATATATATAATAAAATAATATATTATAAACCCATAATAATAATATAATTTTATATTATGATATTATATTAATATATATAATATATATATATATGATATTATTTTATTACATTTATAAAATTTTGTAATTATTTCTTTTAAATTTTGTTTTTTTAATTATATATGTTTTATTTATAAAAATTTTTTTAATATATATATATTCATATAATATTTGTATAAATATTTAATAAAAATATAATATATTTTTTTTATAATTTATAAATGTTTATTTATTTTTAAAAGTTAAAACATATATTCTATATTTTTAAAATTTTTAAATATATATATATATAAAAAAAAAAATTAAAAAAAAAAAAAAAGTTTAAAAAATATATATTTATTATATGAATATAATTAAAAATATGTATTTTTATTAAAAAAATTAAAAAAAAAAAATTTTATATATATATATAAAAATTTATTATATTATATACTATTATTTGTTTATATTATTATTTTTTATTTATATATATAAATTTTTTATATTTTTTAAAAAAAAAAAATATATTTAATTAATATTTCTTTTTAATAAGGTTTTTATATTTTAAAATTTTTTTTTTAATTTTTTTTAAATTATTATATAATAAAAAATTTTAAAAAATAAAAAGTTTAATAAAAAAGTATTTTTATTTTTAAACCCCCCAAAAAATTTTTTTTTTTTTAATTATTTTTTTTAATTTTTTATATTTTTTATATATATTTTTTTTTTTTTTTTTCTTTTTTTTTTTAAAAAAAAAAAAAAGAAAAAAATTATTTTTATAATAAATTTATTTTATTAAATTGTTATATATATATTTGTTTTTTTTATTTTGTTTTTTTTTTTTTTTTTGGGGGGGAAAAAAAAAAAATTTAAAAAAAAAGGGAAAAAACAATTTAATGTTATTATATTATTAATTTTTATAAATTTTTTTATTAATTATTTAAATTAATTATTATTATTGTTTTTTTTTTTTTGTGGTTTTTTTGTTTTAAAAAAAAAAAAAAACATTATATATTTAATTATTAAATAAAAAAAAAAAAAAAAAAAAAAAAAAAAAAACCACACAAAAAAAAAAAAAATTTTAAAAAAAAAAAAAAAAAAAAAAAAAAAAAAAACAAAAACACAAAAAAAAAAAAAAAAAAAAAAAAAAACCACAAAAAATATTTATATATTAAATTTTATAAATTATATATTATATATATTATATATACAACATTTTTAAAAAATTTTAAAATTTTTATTATATATATATATATATTTAAAATATTATATTATTAATTTTAAAAAAAAAAAAAAAAAATTATATACAAAAAAAAAAAATTTTAAAAAAAAAAAACAAAAAAAAATAAAACAAAAAAAAAAAAAAATAAAAAATAAATTAAATATTATATATTAAAAATTTTTTTATAAATATAAGGGTATATTATATATATATTTATATTTTTTTTATTCTTTTTTAAAAAAAAAAAAAAAAAAAAAAAAAATTTTTAAATTTATTTATATATTTTTTATATTTTAAAATTATAAAATTTAACTTATTATTTTTTTGTTTTTTTATTATTTTTTTTTTTTTTTTTTTTTGTTTTTTTTGTTTTGGTTTTTGTTTTTTGTTGTTTTTTTTTATTATATATTAAATTTTTTTTATTATATATTTTTTTTTTTCAAAGTAAAAAAACCCCAAACACACACACAACACACACACACAAAAACACAAAAAAAAAATTTAAAAAAAC
>NW_023645541.1:0-20000 GCF_015228065.2 Penaeus monodon
GGGCCCTCCGGCCCTTTTTTGCCGCTTGCAGGGCCGGAGTGGTCCACCCTGGAAAGAGTCTTTCGGGTCCCTCTCTCCCTTTCTAGGTCACCGATTACCGCCGACGGTATTACCCCCCCTCAGGAGAAGGTCCGGGCATCAGGCAGTTCCCAAAGCCAAACAATGATACACAGCTTCGGAATACCTCGGTATGATTAACTTCTTCAGAGGTTCATCCCGAAGTGTGCACTTTTTCTGGCACCTCTGCACGTCTCCTCGCTCCATCCCGGTCGGACGCGGCAGAGACTTCTTGGACCTCTGAGGCGATCGAAGTTTTTCGAGGCTAGCAAGGACGCCTTAGCCTCGGGGGACCCTCCTCAACCCCCCGCAGCAGGGAGCAAGGCTCAATATAGCCGTCGACGCCTCGGAAAAAAACCGCCAGGGGGAGCAGTTTTTTGCAACAAGATTCAGGTAACGGTTGGCACCCCGGGCCCTTTCTTTTCACGGACTTCTCAGCCCACAACAAAATAGGTACAGTGCTTTCGGCAAGGAGCTCCTTGCGGTGTACACGGCCATCAAACCTTCCGGACTTTATGTCGAGGGAAGGACTTCCACATCTTGCGGCCCAAACAAGCCCTCACCTTCGCCCTGCACAACAGGAGTCGCCGGTCAGTCCCCCGCGTGAAGAGAGGCACCTGGATTTCGTTCCCCAGTTCACCACTGACATACAACACATCCGGGGCCCCAAAAAACCAGGCTGCAGACGCCCTATCCAGGGTCTCGATATCCATGGTAAGTGCGAGCAGCACCCCGTTTCGACTACCAGCTGGTTCGCAGGGAGCAGCAACAGGACCCCTTCCCTCCCCAGGCTCACCGACGGAGACACCTCCCTTCAACTAGAGCAGGTGCAGCTTCAGGACTCCCGGGACCCATCCTCTGCGACATCTCGCTGGGCAGACCCCGTCCTTCATCCCTCCGTCACTCCGCCGACATTTTTTTCGAGGCTTACCACGCTCATAGGGGAATCCGCGCAACACAGGACCTCATCCGCAGCAAAGTCGTCTGGCCCCGGGATCAATAAGACGCCGGCTGGTGTCCGCACGCTGCACGAAGGGCAACGCAGTAAGTTCCCCCGCCACACTAAGTCTCCCCCACAGGTGTTTTCCCTTTTACCCAGAACGGCCCCTTCAGCATGTACACCTTACGTAGTCGGTTCCCTACCGCGCCAAAGGTACAGCTACTCCGACGAGAATTGACCGGTTACCAGGTGGCCTGAGGCCACACCTATCCAGGACACCTGCCGCCACCATGCCAAGACTTCTCAGACTGGATATCTCGCTACGGGACTCCAGCGAAAGGTCCACGACCGAGAGGTCCCAGTTCGATCCGAGCTCTGAGGCAGCTGATGATCCTTCTCGGGTCGAACGCTCCGGACCACAGTACCATCCCAGCCCATGGTGGTGGAGCCCCTACCCGCCCCCTTTAAGGAGGCCCTCACGGCTTCTTTTCCCGCCCACACTGGGTGGACCAGTTTACCCTTGGCACTCCTACACATACGGACCTCTTTCAAGCAGGATCTTCGGTGCACCGCAGCAGAGATGGTCTACGGAACCACCATAGCTCTCCCTGCTGACTTTCTAGTCAGCTCCGGAGATCAGGACCCGGGAGCATTCGGCAAGCAGCTTCGCGACCGCATGGCCCGCGTCCGCTCTCGCCCTACGAGACCATCACGGCAACGAGACATCTACTTGCCCCGCGACCTCCAAGACTGCTCACATGTCTTCATAAGACGACCCACCAAGCCTCCCCTCTGCCCACCCTATGAGGGGCCCTTTCCGGTCATCAAGCGAGACAGTAAAACCATCACCATCCGGCGACCACGAGGAGACGACACCGTCAGCATCGACCGTGCAAAGCCTGCGCATCTCCAGGAGCAATGCACGATTTTGAAGGTTCGTTTAGCGACCGCTACACTGGAAGGGGAGTGCTGTGGTGACCAACGTGCGACGAGTTTCCGCGCTCGGTAGAGTCAGGTCCAGGCGGTTTTGGCGAACCGACTCCCGCCAATCACCGCGCAGCTTATCGGACCTGACTCGAGAGTATACATCGCGGCTGGCATATTTAAGCCGCCGAGTCCAAAAGAACTCACTCACTCATCGGCTAGGCTCTCACCCGAACACTAGCTGTACACTCTAAAATAAAGAGTAATTTGACTTCTTGTGCGTTTGCCTAATACCACACTATGCCCTCACAGGCAGAGCCTAATCAGGCTGATTCAGTGCCACAAGCCGACATCAGGAAGAAGCTGAGCCTGCCCAAGCAAGGCAGCCAATGCCCGAAACGCCTGGCCCGAGAAAAGCCAAGACGAAAGTCAGAGCTAACCAAAGGCTCTCCACCCCCCAGTGGATCGGGATAGCCTGACAGTCGAAGAGAGTCCCTCAAGCAGTGAGGTCTCACAATGGAGTTTGTCAGACTCCGACCTCAACCCGAATGTGACGATGTCTCTGATGTAACTATCATTATAAAATCATGACCGCAATCTAAGTATTCTGCAGTGGAACATCTGTGGCTTTCTCCTCAAGGAGTGCCATCCTCCACGCAATAGTGCGATCAAGGAGCATTGACATCGTCCTGCTCCGGAGACATTATCGCGGGAAACTGTTTTGCTTCTCCCGGGTATCCGTCTACGCGCTGCCACGTTTTCCCATGGCAAAAGAGGGCCCGATGACCCTGGTGAAGGCAACAATTCCCTGCTTTCCCCAATAGAGCGATGCACCGCACTGGTGGAGAAGATGTGAATCTCTTGCCGTCGAGATCAACTGTCCGGGGAACCCTCCTGAAATGTACAAACTTGTCGCGTCCACACTGGAGTAGCTTAGACACGCCCAGGTATGTGCTTCGCAGCACACACCGAGTGAGTCATAGGGGAGACTTCAATGCATACACCACCCCTCCTGGCTCCCTGCAGGCACCGGATGCCGGCTTGGCCGACACATAGCCACGTGCTCGAGACATTCCCCCGAGATCGCTCTCCTCAACAGCCGGACCAACAGCATGTGGAGGAGGGGTCCTATACCTCACCCTGGCCACTGCGACTCCTGGTGGAGAGGAATGGCTGGCGTTTCGATGAGACCGTCACTATGACCATTATGGCACATAACACCCTCATGATAGTGTCCCAGCGAAATACCCACGACCGAATCCAAGATGGAAAAACAGACAAGGCCAACTGGCAGGCGTTCCCGAGCGCCTTGGCCCGCTGTTCTGAGAATCAATGAACCCACACAGAGCCAAAATGTGGAAGTGCTACAAGCAACTTGTAATGCCATTGATGAGGCTAGCCTCACTGACCATAAGAATGACCCAAAACTCGGCCTGGGTCCAGGAGTCACAAGGACGCCTGGTACTTCAATGACGAGATTAGGAGGTCAACGCACAGGTAAACATGTGCCGAAAACATTTCCGCAGGCAAAGGAACCCCCGACAACCTAGCCCTCCTAAGGGAGGCGGTGAGGGATGCCAAGGAAACTGCCAGCATAGTGAGGCAGGAAAAGTGTCTGTAGTTTTTGAGTCCTTTCGATCACCGTAACCACCCTCTCAGAGCTATGGCAACGGGTCAAGCAAGCCACCAGCCGCTCAGCCCCGGATGCACGCCCACAACCCCCAGGCAGAGGCCACACGACTGGCGCAAGAAGTTCTCTGCGAGAACGAGCAGCGACAGTCTGCCAGCCGAACTTGAGGGCACAGACAGAACGCCTAACCCGACAGACTTTGCTCACATCGAGAAAGGCGCAGCCGAACCGATAACTCAGACGTTATCTTTTCTCGAGGGAACTAGAGATGCACACCAAAGCCAGTTGCAACTCAGCCCCGGGCGATGACGGGATCTCCGTACCCCATCATCTTCTCCCGCCTGGGACTGGTAGTGAGCTTGCATTCCTTCAACTCATCAACAGGTCTGGGAAACTTCCACGCTACCCAACATAGCTGGAAGAGGCTACCATAGTTCCCATGGGCCTAAACCAAAGGAGCCGGGGAAGTCCCCCCCCATCTCTCTCCTCAAGCTGTCTGGCAAGACTGCTTAGAGATGGTACTGAACCGGCTCCATGGCAAATGGAGCCCCCACACGAACAACCTCCACGGGTTCACCAGGGGCATGAGCACAGCACACAGCAAGACCACCGCCTTTGCACAATAAAACACGGGCGCATCTGTGGCAGTATTCTTGACCTGGAGAAGGCTTTACAGAATTGGCAAGTCCTCTTGCCATTCAGAGAGCCTGACCAAAAAGGATCAGAGGTAGCTCCTTGAGCTTGGTAGGTGACTACTTTAGCGAATAGAACAGCCAGAGTCACATTCCAAGGTCACCTATCCACGCACATGCACAGAAAATGGAACACCACAGGGTGGGGTTCTCAAGTCCTCCGCTTTTTAACACACTAATGTCCTGTAATCCTCAAATAACCTCCCAGTGGGGTGCAAGATCCATCTCCTATGCAGCACGATCTGCTATCTCTCCACTGGACCACACATGCCTAAACAAAGCAGCGTTGTCTGGAACTTGGTATCCGAGGGTGTTGCAGACAGGACTAAAGATCTCTGCAGCCCAATCCAAGGCCATGGCTTTGAGACAGAGAGTTCAAGGCACAAGTCCCTGAAAATCCAGGGAATGGACTTGGAGTGGTTCAGGAATACCTGTACCTTGGGGTAAGGATAGACCGCCCTCTCCATTCCGCCAGAGGTCCATACCTGCTTGACCGAACAAAGGCAAGACTTGTCTGTCATGAGAGTAATGAGTGGAAGACCGCATAGGGGCAGACACAGAGTAACTAAGATTCATTCTACGTACATGCTGTCAGGCCCAGTGTAGACCTATGCCTCCCTCGCATCTGATTGGCATCAAGAGAAATATAAAGACCGTTGGAGACATTCCAAAAGAAGCGCCAGTGTCATTCTGGTTGCCCCAAGTGGGGCGAGGTCCTCAACCCTCCTAGTGGAGACAAACCTTTCTCCCTTGGCCTCACGAATTGATCTAACTGCAGCCCAATTCTTATCAAAGGTCATCAGGCTCCCAGGAACACAAGCCAAACACAAATGTCCATACGCCTAGAACAAGATAACGGCTGTTTGCAAACAACTCCGGGCTGTCTCACAGCCAGGGTGCTAATACGCCATCACTCAAGAACCAATACTGGACAGGGCATGGACTCCGCCACAACCACTGACTTGTCGAAGCTCCGCCGTGGCACAAACCTCGATAGAAGTTCTCGGTCATGAGAACTGCAAGGACAAAGAATGAATATTGTACGCCTAGCCTAAAGGCAGGAAACCCAAGGGTCCATTGCAACATCACCCCTCCGGGGAGCCTAACATATTACACAGACGGATCGGTCGATCCCTTGACCCACAACTGCAGGCGCCGGCTTTGCAGCAAGGGATGCCACAATATCCATGAGGGTACAGACCAGACAGCCTCCTCGCTACCGGCAGATGGTAGTTGCTTCATGGAGCCTGATACACAGCGTCCCAGGAGAAAAGGACACGTGGTCATACACACAGACTCCAAAGGAGCCGTCGACTGTCTTCAGCAGCGCTCCACCCACTGACAACATCTACCTCCTGACACCATCGGCACATTAACACAAGGATGCTTGCTCAGGGTAGAAAATTATCATAAACTGGGTTCCCGCCATATAGGGAATCAGAGTCACTGACTTGCTGACAGATTAGCCGAATCGGCCGGGTATGCCCCCAAATCCCATGATAATACATCAGATCCGAAATTTTACCTTAGGAGGAAGTGTACGTGGGGCAACTCTTCTCCTGCAGCTTCACAGAGAGGACGAGACATTCCCCCTCGGCCAGCTGGTACTCAGATGCCACAGGCTATGACCACTGCAACCTCTGAAATAAACAACGAGGTACCGAAGTCATTCTTGCACAGAATGCGCTAGGTTACCACTGTGCTGGCAGATCAATACAAACCATAGAACGTTAAGTAGGTGTTGCATGCATTGCCGGCGAGCCGAACGCCCACACTGATAACACCTACTTGGAGAATTGCGTGCCCCCAATTCCTAAGACAAACCCCACAACCCAGCCGTCGTGCTGGTAAAAGAGATTTATGCGAAATGCTTACACCATCGGCTACAGGACGCCTGCTGGCAATCCCCCGCCACGTAATCACCGAGTGTCAGACCAACAAATGAGACAGCCATAAAAAGCTGACCCAGGCCGGCACCCCATAAGTGAACGGCCCGGGTCGAATCCAGAACTTCGCCAATCTCAGCAAGCAAGCAAGCAAGCAAGCGGGAAATAGATTCATTCTCCTCGAACAACGGCGTTTTGCTTCCCCTCCTGGGTGATTTTCCTTTGCTGAGCGGAAGGTGGAAAACTCGGCCGGTCTGGGCATCACATCACACGGGAAAAATACAGTTAAGTTCTGTTTCCTGGCTGTTTCCGTTGTGGCATAGGAGCTGACATTATCCGTTGTTTTTTAAAGTAAATATAAGCCAGTTCATAGATTCGCATGCCGTACTAAGCTTGTGCATACGTAATATTAGTGATATGTTTTTTTTTTTTTCACACAAAAAAAAAAAGTTATTATTTCGATTTAATTAGTTAACAATTGTGCTCGTGCTATAATGCCGAGTCTATATGCAGGCAGGTCATTTGACATTTTAATTCACGCTACCACTTCCTAGGAATCTATTGACAGTGAACCCCTTTGAAATTAATATTGGCTACGGGCCACAATACCCCGCCACAGGATATTTTTTGTGTGCAGCGGTGGGATTTTTTTTTATGCTACCTTTCTGTTTGGTGAAACTTAATTGTTTTTTTTTCTTGTGTATTACTTGTCAGTAACCTAAGTGCGTATGTTTAGTAGGTCCACGACATTAATATGTCCAGCTTACTCTATTTCATGCAGGGTTTATAGCATGCATGTTTACTGTAGGATGTTGGTGAACCACGCCTTTCGTTGTGTTTTGTGGGGAATTATGCATTTATTTCAGGTTTACAGTGTAGTGTTTTTTATTGACATGTAAGAGCTGTTGTGTTATTTTTTACCGTGTTTAACCATTTCTTTTACAGTGTTTTAATATTTCTTTTGCTTTATCAGTGCTTATAATCTGCTCCGTCTATCTAGATTTTTAGTGGCTCATGCAGTTTAGGGACTCTGTTTTGAAATACGCTTTAATAACTTTTCCTTTGGCCGCTTTGGTTTTTTTTTTCGGCTTTCTTTTGTATCATCCTTTGTATGATTTTGGCTATATTCGTACTTGTGTGCATGCTTTCTTATGATAATGTGTGCTGGACCTGTTCTGTTGACTTCGTAAGTGCTGAGAATGTTCCCCTAGTCGCTAAGGGAGTTATCGTTGGACACTTAATCGAGTATTGTTTACAGTTCACACACTGTTTTACGAGTATGCCAAGGGAACATCAGGCAGAGAGATACGAGAAGCTTTAAGAGCGCCGGGGGGGGGGGGGGGGGGAGAACCGCCCTTATATCCCAGCCTGGCCTCGCATGTGACTTCTCCAGCTTCGGTCAGATCCGTTTCTGCTGCTACTAGTGGGTCAAATCCAGACGTTTCGCCGAGCTGTAGAAGTAATGGTGGCGGAATGTTAGCATGTTTGAGGAGATAATGGAAAAGATAAACGCCTCTGTCACTGAATTCGAGAGTATAAGAACAAAATGAATCTCCGACTCCACACATGAAGAGCTCTTCAGCGACCTAGCCTTAAAAGGCGATATCCTTGCCCAGCTGAAACAGAATAATCCCCAAACCAGAGCCTCGGTCAGAACAGGATGACCTTTGTGCAACAGCTTCCGTCAACTACGCTTGAAGAGAGGTCTGAGGAGTTTTTTTTTTTGAAGCCCCAGGGCACAGCGAACAACGTCCTGGGGTACCAGCGGACCTTCCTGGATTTCCACCGTGTCACCCCAAGTACGGCAGTATGAGGGATGCAGAGATCCTGGGCGCGACAACAACTTCAGCAGCGCAATGCGGAAATAGAGGAAGCCCGCAATCTTACCAGAGCTTCACGGTTGCCAGATGCTGCCTTCCGCAAGGCCTCCAATGCAACTCTGCCACGGATTCTCCACAGCCGCTTCCTATAACCTCATTCCCTCCGAACGGTTCCTCAGCCTCGTACTACTGGAAACCACAGGACCGCAGGTCGACTCTAGCCATATCATGCTGCCCATTTACAGTCATTGCGTAATCTTTTCTCCACTCGTGGTGGCCTCAGAGTGCGCCTCAGCGGTTTCCTCCATGCACCACGTGAACTACGTGTTTACAAAGGAAACTGGGTGCCACACTTCAGGGAGAGGTGTCAGCCTCTCTCCACTAAGAAAAACCGGAAGTAGAGGGGTGGATCCGGGCCATCGAAAACTCATAAAGCACTACAAACATCGGAAGCATACTCAAGCAGCCAGGCAAATTGTCGGGGATCAAGCTGAGCTAATCATCACCCTCTCCACTGTTTTGACAACATCACTGAACTGAATACCTTTAAAGCGCACTTAGGACACGTTTAGGGGCACTTTCACCTCGGCTGACTTTTTTCAAGGTACTCTACGAATCAAGATGTACTCCAAGGTCAGCCCAATGGACTTTTTTCTTCCGCTTGAAGGCG
The DNA here is from genome assembly GCF_015228065.2 of Penaeus monodon. Classification (NCBI taxonomy): domain Eukaryota; kingdom Metazoa; phylum Arthropoda; class Malacostraca; order Decapoda; family Penaeidae; genus Penaeus; species Penaeus monodon. The sequence continues at coordinate 8,620 of NW_023645541.1, forward strand.
TGTACATATCAGGACAAACCGAGATCATCGTGAAGCATTGGCGATCCATCCCAGCTCGTGAAGAGGGTGTTCATAAGTGGTCTCCTGCCTGGCTACTGATTTTTTGGCCTTAAAAGAAGATGAAGTCCAGCTCAGATTGCCGAGGCGGCTCAACGATTTGGAGACTCTCGCATGGCATCCAACACTGTTCCACAGTTCAACCAACCAGAATACTGGACCAACGTCCGAGCCGTCTTCAAGGGCTCGTGACATGTATGCAATGCCAGTTGCAGCCGGCCATGAACAGTCCACTCAACTTACTTGGCCCATAGGTGGTGTGAGAGTATCACTCGGCTGACGACACGAACACTGCAGAATGTCGGCAAAGGCAAGAAGAGATACTCAACCCCATGCAGTTTGCCGCCGTGTTATGATGCCGCAGCTCAGAGCATTTTGGTCAGGGACTGCACCCTTTCGGCAGTGCCAGGGGGACGAGGCTCCAGATCTCCTGGCCAAGGTGACCCCGGGAGCATACATCAAGGCAACTATAAACTCCGGAACTGTCGCATCAGTGAGTCCCCAGTAATGCAACGGGAACGACCACGTCGGCCGATGACTGTTATCGGCACTAACCGATCCTGTGCTTTGTCGATACCGGATCTGAAGCAACATCATGAAGCAGACTCTCTCAGTTCATATATCCCATGGGAACTTGTACCGCAAAGATGCTACCCATGTGATGATAGGGTGTGTCTAACAAGCCATTGGATACTTCTGTATGAAGTTCTCTTCCCTTCTACATAACAGACATACAACTACATCCCACGGTTCTGTGTGCGACATAAGGTTCCCAGGGAGACGTGCTCTTGGGAATGGACTTCCTTAAGAGGACGTCATACTGCTTGTTCTTCTGATGCCAAGAAAGACTGGGCATGCCTTACCATTAAGGTTGTACATTCCCAGTCACAATATACGAGCTGCTCACTCTATGGCAGATAGGATTGTTGATGTGGACCCAGAGAAACCAAAACTGACTTCATCTCAGCTGAAGACCTTATCAGCTAATTTACACCTCTCGACGGACAATGGAGCTCCCGCCACACACTGGGCGCTTTGTGAGGGTGTGGTTGCTAGTCTGGCCCCAGTGATGGAGATGTTTCTTTACGCCCCAAGCATCACCTGCGTGTTTTGTCACCCTACTTGTCCAACTATCTCAGGACGCCCACTGCCCCTGTGTGGGCACTGAATGACACAGCACAGACAATTCGGTTAACCAGGACACGTTTTGGGGAAAGTAGCTACTATTGACGAAATATACTCCTCAGGTCATGGCTCTCATGAAGACAAGGATCCAGCATCCAATTGTTCTACCAGGTTGGGATGATGACATGCAGTAACGAAGAGTTCATTTGGGCTGGATGACCAGTTTGATCGCACCTATGGTTTTGGAAGACTTCGGCTCGGATATTATGACTTTTTCACAGGGGAATTACCACCATCACAAGCCCTCGCAGCTTGTTGAAGCATCTGGCCTTTTAGATGATGCCCCAGTCAAGACAATAACCTGCTTTGAAGTTAGATCACTAGACCAGAGCACGCAGAAGGAGAAGATAACAGACACTACTTAATCAATTACCAGCTTCTTTTTGATAGAGGTTTGAGGAAACTATTGTCATATTCCAAACATCCATCACCGAAATTGAGACAGGAGATGCAGCACCCTTTCTACACGTCATGGCGTCCTTCCACAAGCTACCGAATGTGATCAGAGAACAATGCACTCTATGCTCAGGCTGTGTGATGAGCATCAACTTCACACATGGCTCAGCCCTGGGTCTTTAGTGAAGAAAAAGGGGGGGGGCTCTGAGATTTTGTGTGGACTACACGCAGCTCAATCAAATACTACAGCTGACACCCTCCCCTTTGGCTCGTATTGATGATTTGCCTGGATGAGCCTTGAGCCCTACTGACACCTTTACAACACTTGATGCTAGGGCAGCCAAATACTGGAGTGTAGATGTTTCACCCTGATGACCGACCCAAAACACCTTTAGTGATGGCTATCGCTTGTTCCGTTCCGGCGTCTCCTTTTGGTCTCAGTACAGCTTCCAACCACTTCAACTCCAACGAACAATGACGTTGTGTACCCCGTGCTTGGACGCCACACTTTTGGCATATTTAGATGATTAGTTTGAGACTCTAGGGGTTTGAACAACACTTGAAGGATTTGGCAAGAAACATTCAGTTGCTAATGGTTGCTGGCTTGAAGTTAAATGCGGAGAAGTGCACCATTGCTGCCACAAGCCATCAGCTTTCCTGGGTTTTACCATTTCTCTTAGGTGTGGCACCAGATCGTGAGAAAGTAGTTGCGATCATGGAGACACCGCACCAAGGACCATTAAAGAAGTCCGACGTTTTTCTTGGGGCAACAGGTTTTCTTCCGGACGCACATTGAAGGTTTAGCCACATTGCGCCCCACTTCAACTTACTATTGAAAAGGGACAACGATGTAAATGGAGGAAGACCAGCAAGAAAAAAAAAAAAGTCCTTTTGTCAAACTAAAGGAAAGCTTGCTAAAGCACCTTTTGAAGCAGCAGACTTCACACGACCATTTGAACTCCATACTGATGCTAGTAGGTCTTGCCCTTGGGGCTGTCCTCCCCAGAGGGATGAACAAGGAGCACCACATGCCATTGCTATTATAGCAGGAAGTTAGGGATCCTGAGACCGATATCCGCCCCCGGACCCCCGTGGGGGCCTATAGACTGTGAAGCCTTAGCAGTGGTTGAGGGGTTAGGGTGTTCGATCCTTATTTTGTATGGTCGTAGTTCTGTCCTTCACTGACCACCGAACCTTAGTGTATATCTTCAAGCAGCGCACCAAGTCACCACGAATGCCCGGTATGCTCACACTTGTGATTTTATGCCTTTGACATTAGCCATACGGGAGGTCCCCATAAACTATGTCCTGACTTAACTGTCACGTCAAGATTGCCCTGTCGATGTAAATGATTGTCTGCCGAGAAAACTTGGCCGAGGCACAGCATGAAGATCCTTCAAGTTTAAGATATCTGTGTTATCTACAGGAAGAACAAGTGCTAAAAGAAGCTGCCGATGCCTTGTCTGACTTTGAGCTAAAGGATGAAATTCTATAACCGTTTGAGCACATGCCGGTAAAATTATCTATCAACTTTGGTCCCCCAGAAACTACAGGATTCAGCCTTGAAAACAGCAATACACCACCACTGCTATGCACCCAGGATACACAGGACTTATGAGAACCTCCGTGGTATGTCTACTGGCCTAATATGTTACAGCTGTCAGGCATTAGTGGACGATGTCTTACCTGCCAGCAATCCAGAGGAGTTGCTCAACGGGTGCCCAATGGCAGAAAGCGCCTCTTGCTCTCTACCCCCTAGAACGAGTGTCAATGGATATTCTGATGTAAGTCCAAGCGCCAATGAAGTGGCTTTAACTATTGTCGACCAACATACCCGCTTCATTCAAGATTGGTCCAATGAAGGATATCACTGCCTCCAGAGTACACCAAGCTTTCTTGACCACTGGGTGACCTATTTTGGTCCACCTCGTACCTTCCAAACTGATAATGGGAGGCAATTTTATTGCCACAGATATTCAATGAACTTGTTGAGGCCTGGCTTCAGTCATCACCACCACTTCACAATTCGGTACACCCTCAGGCAAATGGGTCTTGTAGAGCTTACCAAACGGGTTGTGAAAGCTGCTCTGAGATCCAGTTGTCGGAGATCGCCCGGGACCTGGCATAAGTCTAGTACCAGACCAGAGCTGCGTTTAGCTCTTATTCTGCTATACTCGTCTAACGGGAAACAGCCACGTATCTGCTCACGGGAGACAGCATACTTTCCCTGTAGGGTTAACAACATGAAGCATTTATTTGCCGAAATGATGATTTTTTCAAGAAAGGCTCAGGACTGCCCCGCGTGCAGCTGTCAATGCTTTCAAGGGATGCGCAAGGTGTCTATGGGAGAATAACTATAACAACATGCAAAGAGGAACTTTACTTTCCTGATGTTAGGACAACTGGTATGGTACAAAGAGATGGGTGCCACGCCCGCTAGGACCAAAGTGGCAGGGTCCTGCCTCGTGTTGTTAAGCGGTTAGGGCCAGTTTTCCTTTTGGAAATCCAGACTTGACTCTGGAAAGATTCTACGAGCTCATCTTAACCACCTTCGACCTTACCTTCCGACATTAAACTGTCCTATATGCTGATGCTGCTCTGCTTCCAACAGTGAGGATGAGCCAGGTAATGACGACCCTTGGGTTGCAGTCCTGGGACGTCTGTGTAAAACAGGATCCTGTTCTCTCTGACCAAACAATGTGCCTAGGGACCCTCTTTTCAGTGGCGCCTTTGGCCTAGTGCCACACTGAAACGGGGTGTGATTTTAGGTGCCGTCATTTAGGGACCCTTGTTTTCAGTGCGCCTTTGGCTTAGTGCCACACCGAAACAAGGAATGCTGTTATAATCAATAGGGACCTCAGTTCCAGGGAGTTCTGGACTATAACCATTCTGGCTTGAAGGATAGCTGTTAGTTGCGTTTTTTTGGGGGAGAATTGCAAATACGGCTTGTTTATAAAAAGTGATGTTTTTGCTCTCACTTCCAACTAGTTTCCAACCCAAGAGAAGAAGCTGCTGGTTTGCTGACTCCACGACCGGGCTTTCCAGTTCCTAGAATTACATCCTTTTTACTTAATGCTTTCTGGTTTTGTATTTATATTATATCTAAAGGATCACAGTTTCCACGCTATTCCACTCCTTGCGTACGGTCAGGACTCAGGCTTCTTGTATTTTTCAGGTCTCCACTGCGTTCGACCCAGGGCGGGGAAGGAAACTGTAAGGTGGCCTCCCTTCGGCCTGCCATCTCTTCCTCATCTCACCGTCAGCCTCCCGACTCTCGCGGACGCCTGACATCTCGCAGCCCGGTCAACCTGCTTGCATCAGTTGTCCCTTTAGTACATTTTCTATGTACATAACGTTCGCTTATTTCTGTTTATTGTTCATTTTACGTGGTTTCCAATAAGTCGCTTCTGTTTGAGTTTGCCCTTTGACCCCGTCCTCTCGTCTGCGATCTTTATAATCGCAATTATTTCTCTCTTCTTCTGTGTATTTCATGGTCCTTATATCATTTTAAATTATCTCCTATTTTTTTTAATCTTGCTTTTTTTTGGTCACTTTTTCTGTCTGCGGAAGTTTATTCTCATTTTAAAGATGTGTGTTTTAGATTCATATTTTTATCCATTGTACTTCTTTCTGTGTCTCCACATTATACAGGTATTTTTTTTACGTTTTGTCTCGTTATGAAGTCATGTTTATATTTGATTATTCTCTCTTTGCTAATGTTTTTATGTACAAACTTTATGTTTTACGAACGATGTTTTGGCGTGGTGGCGGATGACGTCACACACTTTAAATCTAAAGCCGCGTTGAGCGTGAATAGATCATTCTCCTCGAAACAACGGCGTTTTGCTCGCCCTCCACTGGGTGATTTTCCTTTGCTGAGCGGAAGGTGGATAAACTCGGCCGTCTGGTCAGCACATCACACGGGAAAAATAACAAGTTCAGTTCTGGTTCCTTGGCTGTTTCCGTTGTGCATAGGACTGGACATGATCCTTTTGTTTTTTAAAAGTAAATATAAGCCATTTCATAGATTTCGCATGCGTACTAAAAGCTTGTGCATGAAAGTCATATAGTGAATATAGTTTTTTTTTCAATCAATGTTTTAATTTCGATTTAAATTTTAGTTAACATTGTGCTCGTGCTATAATGCCGAGTCTATATGCAGGCAGTCTTTGATTTTTAATTCACGCTACCACTAGTTCCTAGGAATCTATTGACAGTGCACCCCCTTTTTAAATTAATATTGGCTACGGGGGCCCAATACCCCCACCACACTATCATTATCGTATCAGTTATTGTTATCTTATCGTTATCGTTATCGCATCGTCATTCCATTATCTCATCTTCTCGCCTGCTGTTGTCCTCGTCATCTCCATCATCATCATCTTCATCATATTCACGATTATTGTAATTTTTTCATCATCATCACTATTGCATCCTAGTGCATGCGCGTGACATACCATTCAAAACACACACAAATATAATGTGCATGTGATGAAATTTTATATATATATATAATTATATATATATATATATATATATATATATATGTATGTATGCATATAGGTAGTATGTATGTGATGGATGTATGTATATAAACATATTTTTTTATATACAATATATGTGTGTGTTTGTGTGGTGTCTGTGTGCTGTGATGTGTGTGTGTGTGTGTGTGTGTGTGTGTGTGTGTTTGTGTGTTGTTTGTGTGTGTGTGTGCGTGTGCGTGTGCGGTGTGCGTGTGCGTGTGCGTGTGCGTGTGCGTTGCCGTGTGCGTGTGCGTGTGCGTGTTAAACATATTTATATATACCACACACCCAAACGGATTTTACGATTTTTGAAGTGTCCCGGAGTTGATTTATTCTACTTCAAATCGACGCGGGGAACAATCAGTCAAGTTTGATGCTCAGTTAGTACAGTTCAAATCTCACTTGTTAATTTCTTTTAAATGTCATTGGCTCATGTGGATTTGGCTGCACCGACATATATAATCAGTCTATAACTGAGTGCTACTCCGTCATTCAAATCTGTTGTCCCACTAAATTTAGGACAATCTAATCCGTCATCGAGTCACTATTTCGAATGCCGCTCCCTTGTGTTTGCATAGTGTCTACCATAGCATTAGCACTGAGGAGTGCAGGTAATCCATTGTTAGAGCAACTACATCACCTCCTTGCAACCTGTCTTGCACCACATTTGATGAGCTCAATTACTGCCCGTGGGGCAAGGAAGAGCAAGACACCTAACTGGAACATAAAGTCCTTTTTTAAATTCCAACCATTGCTTCAGTTGGAGGAAACATCTGGCAGCTGTCCAGGTACGATATATCCCGCATTGTGATGTAGTTGGCACGGAGAATATGCGGTAACAAATGTTGCGCAAGTTGGAGGTAGCATCTCGTCTCCAAGTTCTTTGATTAAAATAGCTCCCCCTTAATGATGGCAAGGTTGTTGGACCTTTTGGATTATAAACACGCACACGAATTGTTCCAAAGCTTTTACCTGTGCAGGAAGCTCACCAATAACAAGCTCTGTCTGTATGCAACGGTCTCCAGTTTCCTTGAAAAGCTTATGGCTTGATCACCAGCATCAAGCTTCAGGTGGCATCCGGATCCAGCGTCTTTTTGGTGATTCCAACAAAGTTCCTCCCAGTCAGCACCAGGAGAAGTTTGTGCAGTCTATTAATGCCTTGGCATTTCTGATGCCCAATGAACTTCAACACTGTCGAATATAATCTATTACTCGTGCCTTGTGGCTTGCCTGTTGAAAGCTTCAGACAAGGTGGAAGCGGAAATGCGTCCCATGAGATTACTAGATCAACAAGCAGCCAGGATTACATCAGTAGCCCGGAGACCAAAACGCTCAGTTTTCAGGTAATGGCACCGTTGATGCAGAGCAGATCATGTCCCCTTGATGACGGTATCACACACGACCACAGAAAAGAACGGTCCCTTGAAAAGTATTCAGCAGTCCCTGGACCTAACATGCATGTCAGCTTCTTGTTAGACGATGCAGACAGTTCCTTGATGACTGGTGAGCTTTCATTTCCGGATTGGATTTCATATTCTAACAGTTAGTTGCCTCTCTTCCTGCCGAGTTTATTCTTCTATACTACGACTGGTCCATTATCTGTCAACAACTAACTCGCCCTCATCATAGCCAGCTATCATCTTTTCATGCATTTTGTTGATGCATCCTTGAAGATCTGACAGCTTCAGCTGGTTTTGTGTTTTTCTTTATATATACTCTGAAGCCACACCCATGGCATCACCTATCAGACACTGACTGAAGAAACTTCCTCTTGCACCTGGTCTGTCTGTGAGGCAACTTCATTTGGCTCTGCTATGGCATCTTCACGCATGCTCAGACTGGCTTTGTCGGTTGGTATGTACAGAAACCACACCAACAGCGCAAAGGAACGCGGCACCGTTCATATTCGCCAATTGTCTCTCTCAAGTTTTGGCACTAGACTTGTCGGCTGCTTTGGATGATAAGAAATCGTTCCCAGCAATTCACGCTTCTTCGTGCAACTTATGACTTGTCTCCAACCGTACATTTGTTTTCCTCCATCCATTTTGAATTTTGAGGTCACAAATGACATGTCCAAGGGTATTGGTTCTGGGCAATCTGTTATTGCAAGAACAACTGATATCTGGGCCTTAAATCTTCTTTTGGTCTACATCCTTTCAATATACAGACCTGCAAAAAGATGGGCATCTGCTAGTGTGTCTCATCTGCTGTTAAAGCTTAAATGTTGGGAATACTTTGATCACTGGTCCTAAGTGCCCTGAAAGTAAATGAAAGGGAGCAATCAATGTGGATACTAAAAATGATTACCATAACTCAAACCTTAGTTTTTGCAAAACGAAGAAAGATGTCCTTCAGAATGGTTTTGTAACTGCATAAATAAGGTTATTTGTCACTGGATGCACTGAATATTTGTAAATTGAAGTTTGTACTGGCTGAAAAGAGAGCAAGGATCCGGTGATGAATGTAATGATCACTTCGAACATGGCAGGGATTTAGTCCAGTTGTCCTAATTGGAGAGACATCCCACCTGCTAAACCAAAGTAAAAAATGACAACGCTGGTGGCTTCTAAATGTAACAAAACAACTCAGCACCGGAAAACCACAAAATCCCTCTAAGATTTTGAAGGTCGACGAAAATAAGACCGAAATAGTGGCACTGACAATTCGTGTGAGGTCCGAAAGAGAATGACCCCAGATTATCAAGTGGGGGGTCTGAAAAATTTGAACCCCATCATTTTCTGACAGTTTGGTCCCTACCTTAGCCACAGCTGAAAAAAAATGTTTTAGCACAAAAATCCTACAGGAGCGTTTTTTATTACATACCATACTGCACATAAAAAAAGAAAAATAATTCATCCAAATATCTCACCGTCATCAACTTCAGTATTGAGCATGCATACATAGACCTTTTAAACTAAACAGGAGTGGCCAGAAAATGCCAAGTAGGAATGCTAGTTCCATTACCGTGCTAATAGGTTTTCTCTCATGTAAAATTTGCTAAGGAACGCCAAACCGCCAGTATGTAATATAATACAGCATAAAATCAGGTAGGTTTAAACATGGTTACCATAAACGACAAGTATAATCAGCCAATCGATGAAGATCCGTGAGGAGAACCCTAATATGCATTAACAAAGCATTAACAAGCCGATGGCACCTCAATCGAGTGCCAGACGCAGACAAGGACAGCACAGCCGGGTAGGCTTAGCAACCACTAAGGAAATGTTGACACCTCTCCAAATAACTGCCAGATCAACCACCTTCTACTCCCTCTAACCCCAAACCCCATCCTTACCGCATTTCTAACATCCTAAATCTCCTCTCCCCAACATCACCACCTCCTTTCCCTCACCTCTCCTGCTGCAACCCTACAATTTATGCACATTATAATGCATGAGCTAATTATAATGTAGTGTGTATGTTGCGCTCAGGCAGACACTGTTCAAACGTCAGTGCACAAGTCTGAGCGCGTATGCCACGGAAAGTGCACAGGTGCTATACGTGTTTGTGTGTATGTGTATCCAAGAAGAAGCATACACATGCGCGCCTGAACTTGTATCCCGGGCACGTATGCACATATGCGGACATGTGGCATGTAGGGCATGTGTACACGCAAGGTTTTGTGTATGTAACAGGTTATAGGTATGCATTAGTTATGTGTAAGGGTACAAGATGTATGTGTATGTTCTGTGCGTTGTACATGAAGGTATACATGTGTCATATAAGTAGTATATGTATATTTATGCGTATGTTATATATTCAGATGTATGTATATGTATGTATATATGTGTGTGCGTGTATGGTGCACTGTGTGTATATATATGTTATGTATATGTTAGGTATGTGTGTATATGTCCTATATGTATATGTCTATATGTGTGTATGTGTCTGTATGTAGGTATATGTGTATATATGTGAATGTACAGGTGTATACATATAACATGATGAACACTAATGTGTACTCATAAGCGTATGTGCGCATACACGTGTTATAAGCATATGTATGGTTACTATATATAATATATTATATATTATATATAATATATATATATATGTGGTGTGTGTGTGTTGTGTGTGTGTGTGGTGTGTGTGTGTGGTGTGTGTGTGTGTGGTGTGTGTGTGTGTGTGTGTGCGCGTGTTGTATAGTCATAACGTATGTTTACATGGTATGTACGCATGTGTTTTTTCGCTATAAGATCATGAGATTTCAAAGATACCCGGCAATGAACAATGATGACATGTTACAATCACTGGAATGATTGGGAAAATTGAAAGAGTTCACTTATCTTGGAGCTGTTTTAACTAATACATATGATGAATCCTCAGAAGATAAAAAGAAGAATTGCCATTGCCAAAAACGCACAATTGCTCTCAAAACATCTGGAAAGACCAAGCATTACCTTACGGACAAAGCTGAGGTTATTGAACTCATTTAGTTTCCCAATTGCATCATATGGGTTCTGAGTAGATAGACAAGAAAAAGATCAATAGTTTGAAATGTGGTGTTTACAGACGAGTACTGCGTATATTAGGCTAGGACAGAGTAGAAGACAAATGATGAAGTGCTGAGAAAAATAAATTGTAAAGACCGCTGTTGGGACATCTTGAACAGAGGAAATTTAAAGTTTATTGTCTGTGATGAGAAGTAAAAGTATTGAGAAAGACTTGCTGACAGGGATGGTGCTGGAACAGAGGAAGAGGCAAACCGAAGACAAGACTGACGACAACATCAAGTATTTGTGGGTTGTCGATGGTACAAGTGGAAAGAAAAGCGTAAGATCGAGTGTGAGTGGCGAAGTGTGGAGAGGTCCCACGGCTGTCAAACATGACATACCGTTAGTGATGATGAATACACATAGGTATTCACATATGTGTGCGCAATGTCTATATAATGTGTAGCATGTGCATGTGTGTAGTTTTGTGTATAATGTCGGAGTATGTATGCATATCATATGTAGGAACATATATAAAAGTATATGCTTGCATGTGCATGTGCCGAAAATGAAACATATGCGTAGTACGAGTACTTAGGGTATTTGAGGGTGAACAACTATTCTGAACTATAGGCACCTCTGATACTCAGCCATGCTTCACGGAGTATAACACTGGTGGGTAGTGAGCCAAGCCTGCGTTGCTGGCTCATAAGTCCACACTAGATAGGGACAACCCACTGGAGGGGGCTTATCAATGGCAATCCCGGCTAAACTACTCCCCCTTCCA
>NW_023645541.1:25000-36378 GCF_015228065.2 Penaeus monodon
TTATATATTTATAATACATACATACATACAATATATCTATCTTATGCCACCATGTTTGTGTGAGTGTATGAGATGGAATAAATGTAATTCCGCTTTAACATAGATATAACAGCCCTCCCTGACTGGGCCTCGAACGTAGGTCACTCCGGGTAGGAAGCCGAGGGCCAGTACAAACCGACCATACACACGGCACCACTAAAAGGAGTGTGCAACTAGGATCCTAACTAGGAGGTAATGTCTATGGAGCTGAGTTGTAGTCCCGATGTTTCTGATGTAGGTATTCGTCCTCCTATTTTGATACACTTCCATTCCATATCTATCTTCTTAAATATTTCCTGAGGCAGTTGTAAACAGTTTTGGTGAGATGTATAGCCCCTGTCTTTTTTTATTGGTATTTTGTGGTTGCCTTGTGGAGCTTGATGGTTTGCTGTCCCATCTTCGTATTTTGGTTGTTGCCTTGTGGAGCTTGATGGTTGCTGTCCCATCTCGTATATCTCTTTCAATATTTTACATATACCTCTTTCTCTCCCTCTCTTCGAATAGCTTCTAGTACTGCAGTTATTTGTACAGAGTCATGCCTTTTTCGTAGTCGTGAATCCGTACACAGGTGTGTTTTATATTCTTTTAATTTTTCTTTTTTACTTTGGATGAGCGTGTGGATTTGGCATGTTGAGAATCACTGCGGAAGTCTGCCTGTTCTCTAGCTGTTTTAATCCATATGTCAGAGATGTATTGTGTGATGACTTTGTGAATGGTTTGTAAGTAAACTGAAAGGAGGCTTTATGGGTAGTAGATCCTATCTATCCCCGTTTTTCATGTGTTCAAAATATTATTTGCATTTTCCAGGGATTTTTGGAGTTTTGCTCTTGAGAAGGCATTTGTTAAAAAGATTGTCTAGTTGTACTGTTGCAATTTCTCCTGCATCCATAATAATATCTATACTAATTCTGTCTCTGTCTGGTGTTTTTCCCTCTCTCCATGCCTTTAAGCACTCTTTTTATTTCTTCTATTGGGTTTCTATCTATCCGTGGCTGTTCAGTGACTTTAGAGATCCATGGTTAAAAGTCTCCACTACTCATGGATTTCATTCTTACTGTATGGTTCTTCTATTGCTAATTTGATTCTCCAAATTCGAATCTCCTTTTAGCTGTTTCATGCTGGGACCTGAGATCGCTGTTTTAATTTATAATTTGAGTTTGAATTTTCTTGCATATCTCTTCTTTTTATTTATAGTCCCTTTGTTAGTTCGTCTATTCTGTTTTTGTCCCCTGTTTGACGATACTTTCATGACCTTATGCTTTGCATAAACTGTTTTTTTCTAAATCAGAGTTTGCTGGAGCTTTGTTAACATTTTGACTGCCAACTTCAAGTATATCACCTTTAATTATGCCATTGAACTGTTTTTGTTGATTTGGTTCCAATGTGAGTCTTCGTCCTATGAAAGAGTGAATATCTTTTGGACTTGCTGGTCGTCAAGTTAGCTAATTTGGCTGCGGTTTTTGTATAGATTTGTTCCTGACCATTGCTGACCATTTCTATGGTCGCTGCCACATTTAATTATTATAACTTCCATATTTTTTAATATATGGGGCCTATTGAAATTATGAGTCAATTTCGTTTTTTGATGTTCCGTGGCAACTTCCTGTCTACTTGCACTTTAGTCTTGCGAGCCTATTCAAATTCGACCAGCATTTGTCCCCTCTCATTCCTAGTGCCTATTCCGGATTTTTCCTCACTACGTTTTCGCCTTCTGTCTTTTTACTATTTTGCATAAAATCTCCAATAATTATCGTGAAATGGGTTTTTACACTCTGACTGGCTAATGTATATCTTCATAGAAGCTCTCTATTTCTCATCACTGTGGCTGCAGTTAGAGCACAGACTTGAACAATCCTGTAAGTTGTACCTATTATCTAGTTACTGTGCAGAGCTACGCTTTGCTTATATATTATAACATTCCATGATATTCTTTTCTAAACGTTTGTAACTAAGAAACCTACCTCAATTTCTGCTTGCTGACCTGGGTTTTACCTCTCCAATAGAGCAATGTGTCCATCATTTAGTCTTTTCTGTTTCTTCGCTGGTTTCTAACCTCACAAAATCTACACATCCATTATGAAAAGAGTTCCTCAAGTAACGCTTGTGAGTTCAGATTCAGTTCTCATAGTCCTTACTATTGTTTGTAACAAAGGTTCATCCATTTGGGCGGCCCTGTCTTTTAACCGAGATTATTGGCACCCTCTGCTCTGGATGTGATCGTGATCGCTGCCCTAACAGCTCCTTGCCTCGGGGAATGAGGGCCGTTGCTCATTTGCATTATGGTTATTGACTGAGAGGTAGACAGCCGAGTTACACCAAGGTCTACTGGCTTCGTGAATGGGGAGTAGTTTAGTCCGGGATCCATTGATAGCCCTCCAGCTGGGTTGTCCCTATCTAGTGTGGAACTTATGAGCACACGCACTGTGCTTGCTCCTACACCAGTGTATACCCCCGTGAGACATGGCTTGAGTATCAAGGTGCCTATAGTTCAGACTAGTTTTCACGCCTCAAATACCCTAAGTACTCGTACTACGCATATGTTCTTTTCGGGCACATGACCATGCAAGCATATCTTTTATATATTTCCTACATATGATATGCTCATACTCCTACATTATACACAACTACACACATGCACATGCATACACAATAGAGACATGCGCACATCATATGTAATACAGATGTGTATCATCATCATAACGGTATGCGCATGTTTTGACAGGCCGTGGACCTCTCCACCATCCTTCGCAATCAACTCGATCTCGCTTTTCTTTCCACTTGTACCATCGACAGCCACAAATATCTTTGAATGTTGTCGGCTCAGTCTTGTCTTCGGTTTGCCCTCTTCCTCTGTTTCCTATCACCATCCTGTCAGCAAGTTCTTTCTCATACTTTTACTTCTCATCACATGAAATGCGAATAAACTTTAATTTCCTCCTGTTTTAAGATGTCCAACAGCGGTCTTTACAATTTATTTTTTCTCAGCACTTCATCATTTGTCTTCTTACTCTGTCCCAGTAATACGCATACTCGTCTGTAACACCCATTTCAAAACTATTGATCTTTTCTTGTCTATCTACTTCAGAACCCTGTGATGCAATTGGAAACAATGAGTTCAATAACCCTCAGCTTTGTCCGTAGGTAATGCTTTTGTCTTTCCAGATGTTATTGAGAGCAATTGTGCGTTTTGCCAATGGCAATTTCCTTCTTTTTATCTCTGTGAATCATCATATGTATTAGTTAAAACAGCTCCAAGATAAGTGAATCCTTTCACATTTTCCACATCCTTCATGATTGTACATGTTCATCATTGTTCATTGCCGTTATTTGAATCTTCATGATCTTATATGCGAAAACACACATGCGTACATACCATGTACACATGCGTTATGAACTATACATACACGCGCACACTCACCACACACACACACACACACACACACACACACCACACACACACACCCACACACACACACACACACAACACACAATATATATAATATATAATATATATTATATATGTCTATATATATATAACCATACATATCTTATTACACACAGTGTATGCGCACATACGCTTATGAGTACACATTAGTGTTCATTCTAGTATCTATGGATACCCTGTACATTCACATATATACACATATACATACATCATACCATACACCATATTCACTATACATATAGACATATACCACATACCTACACATTACATACATATATATAACACATGCACATACAAGCACACACATATATACATACATATCATACATATGATATATACAATACGCATAAATATTCATATCTACTTATATATACACATGTATACCTTCTGTACAAGCACAGGAACATACACATACATCTTGTACCCTTACACATAACTATATGCATACATATAACTGTACATACACAAACCTATGCTTGTACACATGCCCTACATGTCACATGTCCGCATATGTGCATACTTGCCGGATACCAAGTCCAAGGCGCGGCATGTTATTGCTTCGCTGATACACAGACACACAACCCGTATAGCACCTGTGGCACTTCCGTGCATAACGCGCTCATACTTGTGCACTGACGTTTGAACAGTGTCTGCTGAGCGGGCACAGACACACTACCTTATCATTACCCGCTCATGCATTATAATGTGCATAAATTGTAGGGTGCAGCAGAGAGTTAGGGAAGGGGTGGTCGATGTGGGAGAGGAGGATTAGGATGTTTAGAATGGGTAAGGATGGGTTTTTGGGTTAGAGGGCGTTAGAAGGTGGTTTTGTAATCTGGCAGTTATTTGGGAAGGTGTCACATTCCTTAGTGGTTTGCTGAAGCTCCGGCGTGCGTCTGGTCTGCGTCTGGCAACTCGATGTGAGGTGCATCGCTTGAGTAATGCTTTGTTACTGCATAGTTTTCTACGGAATCTTCTATCGATTGCTGATTATACTTGTCGTTTTAATGTAACCATGTTTAAACCTACCTGGATTTTATGATGTATTATACTTACATACTGGCGGTTCGGCTGTCCTTAGCAATTTACTAGAGAAAACTTTTTTAGCACGTAAATGGAATCTAGCATTCTACTTGGGGGCATTTTCTGGCACTCCTGTTTTAGTTTTAAAAGGTCTATGTATGCATTCTCAATACTGAATTTTATAGACTGGTGAGATATTTTGGATGAATAATTATTTCTTTTTTTAGTGCAGTATGGTATGTAATAAAACGGCTCCTGTAGGATTTTTGGCTAAAACATTTTTTTTCAGCTGTGCTAAGTAGGGACCAAACTGTCCAGAAAATGATGGGTTCCAAATTTTCAGACCCACACTTGATATCTGGGGGCATATCTCTTTCGGACCCCACAGAATTGTCAGTGCACCTATTTCGGTCCATTTATCGGTCTACCTCAAAAATCTTAGAGTATTTTGTATGTTTTCCTGTTTGCTGAGTTGTTTTGGGGGGGCAGTAGAAAGCCACCAGCAGTGTCATTTTTTACTTTTGTTTAGCAGGTTGAGATGTCTCTCCCATTAGGACCAACTGAACTATCCCTGCCCGTCGAAGTGATCATTACATTCCTCACCGGATCCTTGCCTCTCTTTTCAGCCAGTAAAACTTTAATTTACAATATTCAGTGCATCCAGTGACAAATAACCTATTTATTGCAGTTCCAAACCATTCTGAAGACACCTTCTTCGTTTTTGCAAAACTAAGGTTTGATGATGGTCAATCATTTTTTAGTATCCACATTGATTGCTCCCTTTTCATTACTTTCAGGCCACTTTAGGAGTGATCAAGTATTCCAACATTTAAGCTTAACGGCAGATGGACACACTAGCATTTGCCATCTTTTTCAGGTGTTTATTAAAGAATGTAGACCAAGAGAACATTTAAGAGCCAGATATCGGTTTGTTCTTGCAATAACAGATTGCCCAGAACCCATACTCTTGGACTGTCCATGTGAACTCAAACTTCAGATGGATGGAGAAAACCAATGTACGTGGTTGGAGACAAGGTCATAAAGTTGCACGAGAAGCGTGAATTTGGCTGGCAAGATTTCTTATCATCCAAAGCAGCCGACCAAGTCTAGTGCCAAAACTTGAGGAGACAATTGGCGAATAACTGAACGTGGCCGCGTTCCCTTTGCGCTGTTGGTGGGTTTTCTGTACATCCAACAGACAAAGCCAGTCTGATGCATGCGTTGAAGATGCATAGCAGAGCCAAATGAAGTTGCTCACAGCCCGACCAGGTGCAAGAGGAAGTTTCTTCAGTCAGTGTTCTGATAGTTGATGCCATGGGTGTGTTCAGAGTAATATATAAAGAAAACACCAACCATGCTGAAGCTGGTCAGATCTTCAGGATGCATACAATGCTTGAGATGATACTGGCTATGATGAGGTCCGAGTTGTTGTTTGACAGATACATGACCAGTCGTAGAAGAATAAAACTCGGGCAGAAGAGAGGCAACTACATCTGTAGAATATGAAATCCATACGGAATTGAAGCTCACCAAGTCCCATCAAGGAACTGTCTGCATCGTCTACCAAGAAGCTGACATGCATGTTTAGGCCAGGGACTGCTTGAATACTTTCAAGGGACAGTTTCTTTTCTGCTGGTCGTTGTTGTATGATACCGTCATCAAGGGAACATGATCTTGCTCTGCATCAAACGGTGCTCTGCGAAAAACTGAGCGTTTGGTCTCCGATACTGATGTACTCCTGCTGCTTGTTGATCTAGTATCTCATGGACGCATTTCCGATTACACACACACACTTGTCTGAAGCTTTCAACAGCCAAAGGCACAGGCACGAGCAATAGATATATTCGACAAGTGGTTGCAGTCATGGCATCATAAATGCCAAGGGCTTCATAGACTGCACAACTTCTCTGGTGCTGATGGGGAGGCAACTTTGTGGAATCACCAAAAAGACGTGGATCGATGCCTACCTGAAGCTTTGATGCTGGTGATCAAGCCATAAGCTATTTCAAGGGAACTTGGAGAACGTTGCATACGACAGAGCTTGTTATTGATGAGCTTCCTGCACAGTAAAAGCTTTGGAACATTCGTGTGCCGTTTTATAATCAAAAGTCCAACAACCTTGCCTCATTTAAGGGGAGCTATTTTAATCAAGAACTTGGAGACGATCTGCTACCTCCAACTGCGCAACCTTGTTTACCGCATATTCTCCGTGCCACCTACATCAAAATGCGGGATATATCGTACCTGACGAGCTGCCAGAGTTCCTCCAACTGAAGCAATGGTGGAATTTAGAAAAAGGACTTTATGTTCCAGTTAGGTGTCTTGCCTTCCTGCCACGGCAGTATTGAGCTCATCAAATGTTTCTGCAAGACAGGTTGCAAGGAGTGATGTAGTTGCTCTAACAATGGATTACCTTGCCCCTCAGTGCTAATGCTATGGTAGACACTATGCAACACAAGGGAGGGCCATTCGATAGTGCTCTTGATGACGATTAGTTGTCCTAAATGTAGTGGACAACAGATTTGAATGACGGAGTAGCACTCAGTTATAGACTGATTATATATGTTGTGCAGCCAATTCCACATGAGCGCATGACATTTAAAAGAAATCTACAAGTGAGAGTTTTGAACTGTACTAACTGATCATCAAACTTGACTGATTGTTCATTCCGGTCGAGTTGAAAGTAGAATTAAATCAACTCCGACCTTCAATCTGTAAAAAATCTTGTGTGTGTGTGGTGTATATATATATGTTTACACGCACACGCCACGCACACGCACCGCACGCACACGCAACGCCACGCACACGCACCGCACACTCACACACACACACACACACACACCCCCCACACACACACACACACACACCACACCACACCACACACACACACACACACACACACATATTGTATATAAAAATATGTTATATACATAAATACATACATACATTACATACATATATGCATACTACATATATATATGATATATAATATATATATATATATATATATATATAGTATATATATATATTTCACTACACATGCACATATATTTGTGTGTGTTTTTGAATGTTTATGTCTACGCGCATGCCTAGTTGATGGCAATAGTGATTGATGATGAAAAAATTAACAATATACACGTGGAAATATGATGAAATGATGATGATTGAGATGAACGTGACAACAGCGCGATGATGATGGAGATGATGGAGATGACGAGGCGATAACGATAACGATAATGATAACAATACTGATACTGATAATGATAGTGTGTGGGTATTGTGGCCCCTTAGCCAATATAATTTCCAGGGGGTTCACTGTCAAATAGATTTCCGTTCCTAGGAAGTGTAGCGTGAATTTTAAAATCAAATGACTGCCTGCATATAGACCTCGGCATATAGTCACGAGCACATGTTAACTAAATTTAAATCGAATAAACATTGAAAAAAAAACTATTTCACTATATTAGCGTAGGCACAAGTTTTATTTAGTACGGCATGCGAAATCTATGAACTGGCTTATATTTACTTTAAAAAACCAAAGGATCATGTCCCGCTCCTATGCACACGAAACAGCCAGAAACAGAACTTAACTTGTATTTTTTCCCGGTGTGATGTGATGCCCAATACCGGCCCGAGTTTTCCCTTCCGCCAGCAAGAAATCACCCAGAGGGAGCAAAACGCCGTTGTTTTCGAGGAGAATGAATCTATTTCCGCTCAACGCGGCTTATATTTATAAAGTTTGTGGTCATCCGCACTCCAAACTCGTTTCGTAAACTAAGTTTGTACAAAAAAACATTAGCACAGAGAGTAAAATCAAATATAAAATGACCTTCATACGAGACCAAAACGTAAAAAAAATACAGTATAATGTGGAGTACCAGAAAGAATTACAATGGATAAATATGAATCTAAAACACACATTTTCTTAAAATGCAAATAAACTTCCCTAGACCGAAAAGTGACAAAAAAAGCAGATAAAAAATAGGAATTAATTTAAATGATATAAGTGACCATGAAAATACACAGAAGCAAGACATTAAAAACAACTAGGCCGAGTTCCCTATCCATTAAAAATTGGGATCCCAAACCCGAGTCCATGTTTTAAAACGTGTTGTATTTAAAACTATCAGCTAACTCAGTGAATTTAGGTTGAGATCCAACGTCCTTTTTTAAAATTTAACATGGAAATCTTAAACCCTTCAATTTTACATATGGCAGGAAACCCGGGGCAATTCATTGACCAAATTGGGTCGTGAGAGATAATCCTTAACTCCTAACAATACCACACCGAAAAACCCTTTTAAAGGAACAGCCATGGGGGGAAAAAGACTCCAACAACCAACATACAACTAAATTTCCCCGACACATAGATAAAAAAGGGAAATCAAATCTAAATCTCAATCAATAACAAATTTGAATCAAAAGATTCAAATGTGTTTCCCCAAAAATTTTCCGTGATTAAAGATCCTTTTCCCCTTTTAAATTAATGGAAAAAAACCCGAATAAACTTTCAGGCTAAAAATTTTAAATAAAAAATAAACGGTCCCAAATAAAAGAACAACGATAAGAAAATTGAAACGGGAATTTTAAAAATTAAAAAGTAATCATTTAAAGTAAAACTAAACAATAAACATACAATATATTAAAGGGAATTTTACAAACGATCAACACCAAAAATTGAAAACGACTATTTTTCAACCAAATTAATCCAAACAATATCCAAAACTCAACAAAAATTCCTCCCAAAACCTTTAAAGAAATCAACAATATATAATTGAAGTAAATAAGGAAAATTTATTATCTAATTATAGCTAATAAAATATTTCAATTTTTTTTGGGAAGTAAAAATTGGTGTTTCCCCAAAATATTTTAGATAAACTGCTATTTTGGAATCAGAGCAAATTTATCAAATTTGGTTTTGGTATTTAAGAAATGGAAATTTGTTTTCGAAATGCCGGGAAGTATTAAATGGTAAAAATTTTGAAGATTCCTTGAACTCATTTTATTTAATTTTAATTTTTACATTTTGCCACCTCAACCCCAAAAACCCCGCCCCCTAAAACCCCAAATAACAAGCTTTGCTCAGGCTTCCCCAAACTCACTAAGCCAATACAAACCCACACTCACAATAAAAAAGTATACAACACACCACAACTCACATACAAAATTATTAATATGAAATAATAAAAATAAATATAAAATTTTTTTGATAAAGGGTTTTGAGTGTTTTGTAATTTAGGAGGATGGTTTAAAGGGGCATGTTTTAAATATTGGATTTGGATTGTGGGTTACTTTCCCCCATTATTGAATGAGATAAAAGGGTTAACAAAAATTTTTCCCCAAAAAAAAAAAAAACCCCCAAAAAAAACTAAACACAATGTATTAAAGAAAATGAGAATATTTACATTAATGAAAGATCCAAAAATAATTCTAATTATAGAAAGCAGGGAAAATGGTGCAAGACGATAGTCCAATGTTAATTTGTTTTAAATTAGATTTTTGCTTATGTATTGTATGGATTGGGAAAAGTTATCAGGAAAAAGCGAACTTATTTAACACGAAGCGGATATAACCAGCCCAAAAGCTAATCCTACAGATAAAAGCAGCACAAAAAACATCACACAAACAGCCCTGACATCAAACAAAATAAAATTTACCCCAAACCAATACCAATGACACAAATTAAATTTATTTATAAGGTCGTGTAATAGGGTCATGGTAAAATCATATTTCCTATAGATACATATATATAGTATCATATATATATATATTACTTATTATATATGATGATACAATACCCACCATAATCTCATATCAACTTATTATCATAACATTACTGATCTAATAGTTGAATTATATATATATATAATATATCCATATTATATAGTGTATCAAAGTGTTATTTATGTGATGTAGTTGAAGACTCTGACTGAAGTTTGATACATCTTTACTATATGACTATTTATGATTGAATTATATATATCTAATATACATATAGTGTATATATATATATGTCTATATTGCTTGAGCGTCGCTGTAGTGTAGATAAGTGATCGGACTGTCTAGTAGTGGTATATTATTCATTATATGATATCTCAATACATGATCTTATAGTATAGATATTATATATTCTTTTGTTGTAATATACTAACACAAACCACAGACACAATTACCCACACAGAACTCACAGTCATATGTAATCCACTAACAATCAATGCTATCCATGTTTGACATGAATCATACCACATCCTATTGTATCCATTCAATACAACACACATCATATCAGTGTTTTGCGTATATAAAGTTATGTTGGAAAGTACTTTAGAGCTCAAATTTTCTATTTAAGCAAAGGGTTTGCTGGAGGTTTGCCCAAAAGGGGAAACCCTGTCCGCTCAAAGGGGACCGCGCTTTGTCCCAAAAGGGGTTTTTTGCTAAGCATTTTATTTTAGTGGTTTTTTGGCAAATTTTTTGAACGCTTCTGGTTTACCAAAAAAATTTCTTTGAAAAGGTTGTTTAAATCAAAAAGTTTCCAGACCCTACTTCCAAACCCTTTTGCTATAAATTTTTAGGAAATTTTTTAAAAAAAATTTAAAACCGCTTTTGCACAAACAATTTGGGGAAAAAAACTTATTCCAAATGGATTCCTCCAAAACCGCAACGTTGCACATAAACATTGAAAGGCCACGAAATTCTCCGAAGCAAATTTCAAATTAAAAATTGTTGTGGGAACAGTCACTGGGGTTTTTAAGTTTGAAGGGGGTTTTAAACGGTCAACTGGAATCATCTGAATGCCAAGGGGAGTATTTTAGTAATGAATTGGAATTGCTCTTCTGATACAAATAGCTTTTTTAAAACAAACCCTTAATTTTCC
>NW_023645542.1:0-2500 GCF_015228065.2 Penaeus monodon
ATGGTAGGGTGGGCCCAGTCCAGGCCTTTCAGTCCTTCAGCGGTCCACACCTTAGGAGGTGGATAGCAGAAGGGTTGGGAAGGGACAGAAACGAAAAGTGGGAAGGAAAATAAAGACCATGCAAAATTAGTTGAGTCGAGGGCTGAGTCCCAAGGTTGGGGAGTTCCCCATCATTGGGTCCCAGTCTCCGCCTCCTAAGCCCCCCCCACGACAACAACGGGCAAGGGATTGGGGGGGTGCAGCAGAGATTGGAGTGTCTGGATTTAGGACGGCAAAAGAATTTGACTGGGAGAGGTAGGGGGAAGAAGTGGGGAAGTAAGATGGAGGAGGGATAGGTATAGGAGAGGGTATAAGCTCATTTTGGGAGGGAGGGGGAGGGGCAGAGCGAGCGACATTACTGGAGTAGGGAGTGAGGGAAAAACCTCGTCGACGGTCTCATTAGGCTGGGCTAGAGTATTTAAGGGATTTGTAGAGATAGTGGTAGAAGGATGGAGACATGTGGAAGAGGGAGTAGTGTTGAGAGGTAGTATTACAGAGGTGGACAATAAGGCTGTAAAGCAGTAATAAGGGAGGATGGGGTGGTTGATGCTGAAGGTTGTGGAGGTAAATGGTTGGAGACAGGATTGAAATGAAAAAGCGGGAGAGGAAATTAACCATGCAAAATTAGTCCAGTCGAGGGCTAAGGCCCAAGGGAGGGGAGCTCCCCAATAGTGGGTCCCAGCACACTTCTAAGTACCAAGGATCAGATGCAATATGTACAGACGTTTCGAAATCTGAAAATGGTGTGGACTTTGCAGCAGTGAGCAGAAGGAAGACTGCATTTGGTAGTCTTTCTCTAGCAGTCTCGATCTTCACTGCAGCGTTACATGCCATCCTTGCAGCAGTTAAGATGAATAGAGATCTTACAAACCATTCCATTGTAATATATTGTGACTCGTAGTGCCTTGCAAGCAATCAAGAGCTTAAACTCATCACATCCAGTAGTGGGGAGGTTCAAGATTGGTTTGCACTAATGTCAACACGTAAAAAGATAACTATGTTGGGTGCCAGCACGTGTTGGTATCAGTGGGAATGAGAGAGCTGATCGGAAGGCCAAGGCAGCTGCCGCTCAGCTCTGCGATGCTCGTTTTCCTCTCCTACACTCTGACCTGAAACCCAGCATCAGGAGTTGGCTTCACGATAAATGGAAGGAACAATGGAGGCATAACTTTAGAAACAAACTGCGAGAGATAGAGATGACCTTGGCAGTTGGGCAAAAACTAGCATCCATCCTAACCGAAAAGTAGTTGTATTAACGAGAATAAGAATTGGGCACACAAGACTGACTCATGGGCCGATGACGGCTAAAAGTGAAGCACTTTGTGAGGGATGCCAAGAGCCATTAGCGGTCGCACATGTAGTGGGAAAATGGCAACATTCTCAGACCAAAGACATGTGTACTTGTCTCCTCTATATACACCGAAAATGTATTGGGAGAGGAGTGTGACAGAGGGTTTTATTGGTTTCCTTAGGGAGACTAATATTATCAATAAAATTTCATTATGCATGTTTATGCAATAATTCTATACACAGAACATATTTATGCTTTGATTTTTAATATATTTATTGTTATTTGTAAGATGTTTATTGATAGATTTTTATAGTCTTCAATATTTTAACATTTTTATCTAACAAGGTATTCGCAGCTAATGACCTTAGCTGTTGACGTGGCAGATAATTTGAAATAATCAACCCTCAGTCCTAAGCCCCCCCCCCTAGAACAACAGGCAAGGGATTGGGGGGGGGGGATTACCTTTATGTAGAAAATATTCAGTAGTACTAGGAGACCAAGCCATTTGAACTATATCATGCGGCTTCTTACATCTACTTTATATCCCCTGTACCCTGCGCTCTTTAATTACCGGTATTCAAGTCAACAGTAGCTTCTTGCAAATATCAGTAGTTTGTTATAAATACAGTAACAGTCATTCTTACCCTATAGGAAAATTGCACCCGAAACAAAGAAAAATTTCCGGTACGGATACGTTTTTCCCGGGCCTTTTTAGCCATCCCCTGCTATGGGGGCCCAAGTTTATCGAATGGGGGGGGTTTATGGGCAAAATTCATGTTTGGTAGTAAAGAGCGGACGAATCCATCGATCCCAAAATAGTATAATCTTTTAAAGGAAGGATTTCAAAAATTGACTATTTTTAAAAACCTCCTTACTATTAAAAAGAAATTTTTACTTATCCAAAATTTACTGTTAACCCCGAAAAAAATAAGGTTTGTGTCAGACTACTGACTATGCAGATAAATAAAAAACAAAATGGATTCCCACCCCTGAGCAGTAGCCAGTGGTAAAAAATTTACTAATTACGAAAAATGCGCCCTAACTACTAATAAAAAATAAACCTGGGGGAAATTATACAAGTTATATATCCCTAGAAGGGGGCTCTGCCCCCTGAGTCCCCATAAAATTTACCCATGGCTTAAGAAAAACGACTAATTCCCTAGCCCGGAC
>NW_023645543.1:0-8081 GCF_015228065.2 Penaeus monodon
AAAAATCCAAAATCGAAAAAAGCGGGGAAAATCTAGCGAAATATAGCCTTTAGAGAGTATACTCCAAAATGAGTTTTTTCGATTTCTTTGATGATTTCGGCAATTATTAGGGTAATAATGATAATAATTACCAGAATTGTATAAAACATGACAACAATGATGGAAAATGAGAATAAGAGAATTTGATAACTTTTGAATATTATAATTTATTAGTAATATTATTATATTAATTATTATTATTAATATTATTATTATTATTATTATTATTATTATTATTTGATTATTATTATTATTATTATTCTCTTATCTTAATTATTAGCATTATTGACAAAAAATATATCATAACTCTAATAATAAATAATAATAATAATAATAAGTATAATAATAATAATGCTAGTCGTTATAATATTGTTATTAACATTTTTATTGTTATTATTATCATTATTATTATTTGTACTGGTAGTATAATTGCAAAAATAATTTTATAACAGTAATAATTACAGTAATTACAATACTAATTAAGATAATGATATAAATAATTATTATAAAATCGTTATTATTGTTATTATTATTGTTATTACTATTATTATTGTTGTGGTTATTAGTATTATTGCAAAGATATATATTATAACTCCAATAATTGCAATAATAATGATAACAATTGCAATAATGATGATAATAATTGCAATAATGATGATAATGATGATGATAATGATGATAATGATGATGATAACGATAATAATGATGATAATCATGATAATGATGATGATAATCACAGGAATTGTGTCCATATATAATATAAAAAAGGTAAAAGAAAAAAAATCCCAAAAGTCGAAAAAGCGGCAAAATCTAGCGAAATATAGCCTTTTGAGAGTATACTCCAAAATGACGTTTTTTCGATTTCTTTGATGATTTCGGCAATTATTAGGGTAATAATGATAATAATTACCAGAATTGTATTAATCATGACAACAATGATGATAAAGTGAGAATAAAGAGAATTTTGATAACTTTTGAATATTATTAATATTATTAGTATTATCATTATTATTATTATTATTATTATTATTATTATTATTATTATTATTATTATTTTATTACTCTTATCTTAATTATTAGCATTATTGCCAAAAAATATATCATAACTCTAATAATAAAAATAATTACAATACTAATTAAGATAATGATATAAATAATTATTATAAAATCGTTATTATTGTTATTATTATTGTTATTACTATTATTATTGTTGTGGTTATTAGTATTATTGCAAAGATATATATTATAACTCCAATAATTGCAATAATAATGATAACAATTGCAATAATGATGATAATAATTGCAATAATGATGATGATAATGATGATAATGATGATAATGATGATGATAACGATATTAGGGGGAAACATGAAAAATGATGAAAATAATAACAGGAAATTTTGGGCCCTATATAAAATAAAAAAAAGGGAAAAGAAAAAAAAATCCCAAAAATGAAAAAGGGGAAAAGCCCCAAAAACTAGCGAAAAAAAAAACTTTTGAGAGTTTTACCCCCAAAAAGACTTTTTTTCGATTTTTTTGATGATTTCCCGGGAATTATTAGGGTAAAAAAGATAAAATTACCAGAATTGTATTAATCAAAGACAACAATGATGAATTTAAAAATGAGAAAAAAAGAGAATTTTTAAACTTTTTTAAATTTATTAAAATTATTAAAATATCATTATTTTATTATTATTATTTTTTATTACCCATTAAAAATTAAATTTTTATTTTTATTATTATTTATTATTATTATTGTTTATTTTTATTATTATTTTTATCTTTAAATTTTTAGCATTATTGGGCCAAAAAAAATATTTTAAACTCTAATAAAAAACAATAATTTAAAAATAAAAATAAAATATAATAATAAAATGCTAGTCCCTTATAATATTGTTTTTTTAAAAAAATTTTTATTGTTTTTATTATCTCCTTATTTTTTGTATGGTACTAAAAATTTCAAAAAAAATTGTTTAAAAATAATAGGGACAGGGAATTACAAAACTATTAAGATAAAAGATATTTTAAAAATTATTATAAAATCGTTTTTTATTTCTTTTTATTTTTTGTTTAAAACAATTTTTATTGTTGTGGTTAAAATTTGGGATTATTGCAAAAAATATATATTAAAAACTCCCAAAAATTTCAATAATAATGATAAAAAATTGCCCAAAAATGTGATAAATTTGCAAAAATGAGATAAGATTATGATAAAGATGAAAAATGATGTGATAACGATAATAATGATGTTAAAACATGATAATGATATGATAATAACAGGGAAATTTTGTTTCCCTAATAAATAAAAAAGGTTAAAAAAAAAAAAAAAATCCCAAAAATCGAAAAAAACGGCAAATTTTTAGCGAAAAATTTTGCCTTTTTAGGTTTTCTCCAAAATGAGTTTTTTTTTGATTTTTTTGATGAAATTTTGGGGAATTATTTAGGGTAATTTAAGATAATAAATTTCCAGAATTGTTAATTAAACTGACAAAATGATTTAAAAAGGTTTTAGAATAAAAAAATTTTGATAACTTTTGAAATTATTTTAAAATTTTTAGTATTATCAATTATTATTATTAATTTTTTATTATCATTATTATTATTATTATTATTATCATTATTTTTATTATTAATTATTTTATTATTATTATTATTATTATTACTCTTATCTAAGTTATTAGCATTATTGCAAAAAATTTTATATAAATTAATAATAAAATAATAATTTAAAAATATAAGTATAATAATAATAAAGCTAGTCGTTTAATATTGTTATTAACATATTATTGTTATTATTATCATTATTTTTATTTGTACTGGTAGTATAATTGGGAAAAATAATTGTTATAAAAATAATAATTACAGTAATTGCAATACTAATTAAGAAAAATGATATAAATAATTTTAATAAAATCGTTTCTATTGTTTTATATTGGGTTTTACTATTATATTTTTGTGGTAAATTTTATTATTTCAAAAAATATATTATACTCCATATTGCAATAATAATTATAAGCAATTGCAAAAATGATGATAATAATTGCAATAATGATGATAGATGATGATAATGATGATAATTTATGATAAAGAATGATGATAAACGATAATTAAAGATGATAATCATGATAATGATGATGTAATAACAGGAATTGTTGTCCATATATAATATAAAAAGGTAAAAAAAAAAATCCCAAAGTCAAAAAAGGCAAAAATCTAGCCTTTGAATAATTCAATAATGACGTTTTTTCGTTTCTTGATGATTTTTCGGCAATTATTAGGGAATATGATAATAATTACCAGAATTGTAATTAATCAAAAGACAACAATTGATATAAAAAGTGAGATAAGAGAATTTTGATAACTTTTAATATTATTATATTTTTAGTATTATCATTATTATTATTATTATTTATTATTAATTATTATTATTAATTATTATTTATATTTTTACTCTTTCTTAATTATTAACTATTTCCAAAAATATAATCATAATCTAATAAAAACAATAATAAAAATAATAATAAGTATAATAAAATAATGCTGTCGTTATAATATTGTTATAACATTATATGTTATTATTATCATTATAATTATTTGAGGTAGTATAATTGCAAAATAATTGTTATAAAAGTAAAATTAAATTTAATTGCAATACTAATTAAGATAATGATATAAAAAATTTTAAAAATCGTTACATGTTATATTATTGGTTTTTTTACTATTAAATTTTTGTTGTTGGTAAATTTGTATTATTGCAAAGATAATTATTCAAAAATTCAAAATTTAATGATAACATTTCAATAATATTTATAATAATTGCAATAATGATGATAAAGATGATTAAAGATGATATGATGATATGATGATGATTTAAAATAATAATGATGATAATCATATAATGATGATGTCATAACAATTGTGTTCCATATATAATTTTAAAAAAGTAAGAAAAAATCCAAAAGTTTGAAAAAGCGGCAAAATCTAGCGAAATATAGCCTTTTAGAAATACCCCAAATGACGTTTTTTTTTCGATTTTTGATGATTTCGGCAATTATTAGGGTTAATAAAATAATTTAACAGATTGTATTAATCATGACAACAATGATGATAAAGTGAATAAGAGAATTTGATAACTTTTGAATATTATTAATATTATTTATATTATCATTATTATTATATTATTATTATTATTATTATTATTATATTATTAATTATATATTCGTATATTATTATATTATTATATTATTACTGTTATCTTAATTATTAGCATTTGCCAAAAAATATTCATAACGCTAATTAATAACAATAATAATAATAATAATAAGTTATAATAATAATAAGCTAGTCGTTATAATATTGTTATTAACATTATTATTGTTATAATTATCATTATTATTATTGCTACTTGGTAGTGATAATTTGCAAAAAATAATTGTTATACAGTAATAATTTCAGTAATTACATACTAATTAAGATAATGATAATAAAATTATCATAAAATCGTTCTTATTGGTATTATTATTGTTATTACTAGTATGTTGTTTTGGTTATTAGCATAATTGCAAAGATATAATTATAACTCCAATAATTGCAATAATAATGATAACAAATTACAATAATGATGATAATAATTGCAAGACTGAGGATAATGATGAGGATAATGATGAATAATGTTGATAATGATGATGATTAACGATAATAATGATGATAATCAGGATAATGATGATGATAATAACAGAATTGTGTTACATATATAATATTAAAAAAGGTAAAGAAAAAAAATCCCATCACAAAGTCGAAAAAGCGGCAAAATCTAGCGAAATTTTTATATGGCCTTTGAGAGTATACCTCCAAAATGACGTTATTCGATTTCTTTGATGATTTCCCCCCCGGGCCAATCTTAAGGTAATAATGATAAAATTACCAGAATGTATTAATCATGACAACAATGATGATAAAAGTGAGGAATAAAGAGAATTTGATAACTTTTGAATATTTATTAAAATTATTAGTATTGATCATTTATATTTTATATTATTATTTTATTATTATTATTTTATTACTCTTATTTAATTTCGTATTATTGCCAAAAATATATATCATAACTCTAATAATAACACTAATAATAATAAAATAAGTATAAGAATAGTAATGCTAGTCGATTAGTATTGTTATTCAACATTATATTGTTATATATTATCCTTTATATATTTGTACTGGTAGTATAATTGCAAAAAATAATTTCTTATAACAGTAATAATTACAGTAATTACAATACTAATTAAATAATGATATAAATAATTATTATAAAATCGTTATTATTGTTATTATTATGGTATTACTATTATTATTGTTGTGGCTTTAGATTATGCCAAAGATATATAGTATAACTACAATAATTGCAAGAATAATGATAACAAGTGCAATAAGGTGATAAAATTGCAATAATGATGATATGATGAGATGATGATAAAAATGATGTAACGATATAATGATTATAATTTTGGGTAGATGATGATAATAAAAGGGAAATTTTTCCATATAAAAATTAAAAAAGGTAAAAGAAAAAAATCCCAAGTCGAAAACGGGAAAATCTAGCGAAATATACCCTTTTGAGAGTATACTCAAAATTTACGTATTTTCGATTTCTTTGATGATTTCGGCAAATTTTTAGGTATTAAAGATAAAAATTACCAGAATGTATTAATCATAAAAACAATGATGATATAAAATGGAATAAAGAGAATTTTGAAAAACTTTTGAATATTATTAATATTATTAGTATTAAACATTATTATTATTATTTTATTATTATTATTATTATTATTATTTATTTTATTATTATTATTATTATTATTATATTATTAGTACTCTTATCTTAATTATTACATTATTGCAAAAAATATATATAACTCTAATAAAAAAATAAATAATATAATATGTTAAATATAATATGCTAGTCGTTAATATTGTTTTTTAACATTATTATTGTTATTATTACATTATTATTATTTGTACTGGTAGTAAAAATTGGAAAATAATTGTTATAACAGTAATAATTGTAATTTTCATACTATTAAGATAATTAAAAAATAATTATTATAAAATCTTTATTTTGTTATATTATTGTTATTACATTTTTATTGTTGTGGTTATTAGTATTATTGCAAAGATATTTATTAAACTCCCCAAAAATTGCATATAATGTAACATTTGCAATAATGATGATAATAAATTTCAATAATGATGATAAGTGATGATAATGATGATTTAAAATATATGATGATGATAACAATAATGTATAATCATGATTAAAGATGATTATAATTAAAGGAATTGTGTCCATATATAATATAAAAAGGTAAAGAAAAAAAATTCCCCAAAATCGAAAAAGCGGCAAATCTAGCGAAATTCGCAATTATTAGGTAAAATATAATGATTCCAAAATTGTATTAATCATGACAACAATGATATAAATGAGAATAAAGAGAATTTTGGTAACTTTGAATATTATTCATATTATTATTTTAAATTTTTATTATTTTTATTATTATTATTTATTATTTTATTATTATTATTATTATTATTATTATTAGTTTGATTACTCTTATCTTAAATTTTTGGGAAATTTTTTCCAAAAAAAATATAACCTAATAATAAACAATTAATAATAAAAATAATATTAATAATAATGCAGTCGTTATAATATGTTATTAACTTAAATTGTTGTTTTTATTATCATTATTAATTATTTGTAACGGTAATATTGCAAAAATAATTTTTACAACAGTAATAATTACATAATTACAATACTAATTAAAAATAATATAAATAATTATTATAAAAATCGTTTTATTGTTATTATTTTGTATTACTATTATTATTGTTGTGGTTATTAGTATTATTGCAAGATATTATTATAACAAAATTTTTTCAATAATAATAAACAATTGCAAAAATGGAAATTTTATAATTGCAATAATGATGAAAAGATGATGAAATGATGATAATGATTTATGATAATATAAAGATATAATCATTATAATGATATGATAATAACAGAATTGTGTCCATATTAATATAAAAAGGGAAAAAAAAAAATCCCAAAAGTCGAAAAGCGGAAAATCTACGAAATAAGCCTTTGAGAGTATACTCCCAAAAAGACGTTTTTTCGATTTTTTGATGATTTGGCAATTATTGGGGTAATATGATATAAATTACCAGAATTGTATTTAAAACATGACACAAGATGAAAAAAGTGAGAATAAAGAGAATTTTGATAACTTTTGAATATTATTATTAGTATTATCATTATTATTATTATTATTTTATTATTATTATTTTATTGTTATTATTATTATTATTATTAAATTTTTATTATTATTATTAAATTTTTATATTATTATTATATCATATCTTAATTTTAGCATTATTGCCAAAAAAATATGCATAAATGTAATAAGACAATAATAATAATAAATAAGTATAATAATATATGCTAGTCTTTATAATATTGGTATTAACATTATATTTTTTTATTAAACATTATTATTATTTGTACTGGATATAATTGAAAAATAATTGTTATACAGTAATAATTACAGTAATTACAATACTAATTAAGAAAAATAAATTTAAAAATTATTATAAAAATCGTTATTATTGTTATTATATTTTATACTATTATTATTGTTGTGGTTATTAGTATTATTGCAAAATATATATTATAAATCATAATTGCAATAATAAAGATAACATTGCAATAATTGATGATAATAAATTTCAATTATGTGATAAAGTATGATATGAGAAATGGATAATGTGTGATAACGAAAAAAGAGATAATCATGATTGAGTGATAATAAGGATTTGTCCCTATTAATATAAAAGGGGGAAAAAAAAAAAATCCCAAAAGTCAAAAAACGGGAAAAACTAGGAAAATTAAGCCTTTTTAGAATAAACTCCAAAATGACGTTTTTCGATTTCTTTGATGATTTCGGCAATTATTGGGAATATGTAAAATTACCCCGAATTTTATTAAT
>NW_023645544.1:0-8080 GCF_015228065.2 Penaeus monodon
ATATATATGTATATATTATTGTAAATATATATTAAATAATAATAATGTAATATATATATATACATATATTATTATATTTTAGATATATATATATAATTGATTATATATATGTACATTATTTTTAATTAAAATTATATATTATATTACATTAAATAACATATATATATTATATTTATATATATATATAATATATTTATGTTTATACATATAAAAGTAGTATTTACTTTATATATTTTAAACAAATGAAAATATGTATTTTAAAAATATTATATATATATTTTATTATTATATATTTTTTATATATAACAAATTACATATAATATTATACTAAAAAACACACACACATAAACATACTGATAAACAACATGAAATACATACATATTATACTTTTAATTAAAAAAAATAAACATACACTGATTTGTATGCCAATCAGACTTCCTGCTTGCATTCTGCGTTCGTGGCACGGCAAGATGCATACATCATTAACCGCCATTTTTTCCGCCTTTTTCTTCTTTACTTCCGCTTCTCCCCCGGATGGTTTTTCGCCTCCATTTCCTCTTTCCCCACGGGGTAGCATTGTTTGTTTTCTAAACGCTTTTTTTTCTTTCTTTCTTTCTTTTTTTTACGCGTATCTTGTATTCTTTTTACGCGGCCATGAAATGCGGTCATTTACTATTTGAGGGGGAATGGTGACACCCTTGTTTTTATTTTTTCTCTCTCGTTTTCCCTTTCTGTACAGTTTTTTTTTCTTTCTTTTTTTCTTTCCTTTTTTCTTTCTCTTCCCCCTCACATTTCGCCAACCGCGATGCAATTCACTCTCGCCTCTAAAGACCCTTTCCCTCCTTTTCCCCCCCAGCTGAAGGTCAGGCGAGGAAACCCCTTTCCTGCCATTCAAAGGGGTAAATATGGGTTTTTCACCTTTTCGCTCACGCCCTCGCATAAATAAGCTATTTTTTGTTTTTGTTTTTTATTATTTACTTTCTCACTCTTTCTTTCTTCCGTTTTTATTTCTATTTTTGTTATTCTTTTCTGTACTCTCCTTCTCTCTTTCTATTTCTAACTCCGTGTTCTGTCTAAATATCGGCCTATTCCTCTGTCTGTCTATCTGTTTGTCTCTTTTGGTTGTCTGGTATTCTCTCTCTCTCTCTCTCTCTCTCTCTCTCTCTCTCTCTCTCTCTCTCTCTCTCTCTCTCTCTCTCTATCTATCTATCTATCTCTATCTATCTATCTTCTATCCCTCGTCCTCTCTTTCCAATCCCTCTGCCTCTCCTTCTCTCTTGTGCGTCTATGCAGGCGTGCGTGTACATGTGTGTGTGCGTGCAATCGAGAAAGCGTACGGGCTTGTGTGCGTGTGCGTGTGTGCATGTGTGTGTGCGTCATTTCCTTCAGAGAACCATCGCCACCAGATAACAAAACTTCCAGGTCAAAACTACCACGCGTCCTAAAAGACAAACTAGGTCAAAGCTGCAGCAAAAACTTGTCATCCTATTGCAGGATCGTTAAAGCAAGCTTATGATCACGCTTTTGTGGTTTCCTTTTCAGTTTTAATGGTGTGGCTGGAGAGAAAACAAGAGAACTATCGGGTCCCTTGCTATTGCTGGCTTTATGGGAAGGTCGCGGGGGGGGGTTTTTCCCGATGATGTTTTTTAAATTTGTTAATGACCGAATTTTATGCATTTATATACACTGCATAAACACACACACTCAGACATATCATATTTTATTATAGATAAATAAACGAAAGTCAATTTATCTATCTACCTACCTACCTCTTACCTACTATATTTGTATATGTGTAGCCGCATAAACACACTATATACATATAGCTTGTGTATCTACATATGTGATTTGGAAAAAAAAATAAACAGAAATCTAAACAAGCCAGTAAGAAAGCCAAGAGCGAAACAGGACAATAAGCAACAGCAGTCCCTTCCCCGCGCAATCTTTCTCAAGGCTCTACTTGCGGGTTGGGGGGACGAGCAGTTGGCCTTCCTTGCGAGGATGCTGGGGGCAAGGGGGTTTGGGGGGGCGGGCGGGGGGCGAGAAGAAGGGAGATGAGGGAGAGAAGGGGGTTAGATTTTCAACTATTATTGTTTTATTTTTTTTTCATGAAATATAAATATCGTTTTAAATTGCCGTCGATTTAATTTCATCTTTCCATTTGCCTCATTTTCTTCTATGTTCTTTTCCAGGTAAGATTGCCTCAAGAAGATGAACTCAAAAATTTTTTTTTTTCCGGTGCGTCCGTCTGGTAAGTGAGTCCGTGGTGATCGTCAAGGATGGCAGGTGTGGAAAGGTATTTTAATATTATTGCTTTGGATTGGTTTCCGTGTATGCCGTATGCGGGAGATGAGAAACTGGTTAGAGAGAGAGAGAGAGAGAGAGAGAGAGTGAGTGAGTGAGTGAAGTGAGAGTGAGGATGAGAGTGAGAGAGAAAGAGAGAGAGAGAGAGAGAGAGAGAGGGGGGGGGGGGATGAATAGCTAGACAAGCTAAATAATTAGTCTGATATAAAAAAAAGGCAGACAAGCTTATATGAAGCTCTACGTAGATAACTGATTAGGGACATAAGATACAAACATATATGATTGAAAATAATGAAATTTAACAATAACTCCCGGACACCCATGTGCATCGTACGTGTATCTTTCGTATATGTCCGACAGCGTAAGTGCACACGGTATCCTACGGGGCATCCAGAATCGCACGTGCATCAAAATATCGCACGTACATCTGACACATTATGCACATCCGTCATCGTACGCACTCTGACATTGTACGTACATCCGGTCTCGTACGAACATCCGATACTCTACGTATATTTGGCCTCCATACGTCCCATCCGCCTAATATGTACATTCGACATTACACGTATATTGCTCCGCTACTGTATATACATCATGCCTCGTACGGGGCATCCAACATCGTACTGTATCCGGCCGAGGAAGGCACCAGACAGTCCCATCCCGTTAGCAGTTTGCGAGGCCGCCTGCACCTTCCCGGGAGGGGCACTGGACCGCGCAGGAAAGGGGCCGCTCCCATTCCTGCTGTTGCAAGGGGGGGAGGGGTCGTCGGGGCGGGGGTGCGGGTGGGGGGAGAGAGGGAGGGGGTATTTAGGGGTAGAGAGTGCGGAGAAGGAGTCACACTGTCCTGCAAGGTTGCCTTGTCGGTAAAGGACTCCAGTGGGTTTTGGCTCTGTCTCGAGGTAATCTCCTTTTCCTTCGGTTATATTGATCTCTTCCTCCTTTCTCTTTCGTTTCTTCTTTTTTATCCTTCCTCTGTCTTTTCCGAACCACTTGCGCCTCCTCCTCCCCTCCTCCTCGACGTCATCCTCCGCCCTCAAGTCATGGGTCGTGATCATCCTCAGTTCCAGCTGCCTCGTCAAGGTCACTACCCCCTCCACTAAACCCCGTATCCCTTCCCCTCCCTCATCCCCCTATCCACCCACATACCTACCATAAACAAGGGGGCTTGGTTCCTTCTGGGGACAGGAAGGGGGTGAGGGAAGGGAAGGGGGAGGCGTGGAAGGAGGGGGAAGAGGGGGGAGGCGCAGCAGGCAGGGTGGAGGGGGAAGTAGTGGATGGAAGGAAGGATGACTTCTTTTTTATCTTGTTTTTTTTTTTGCTTCTCTCTCTCTCGTTCTCCGCGCACATGGAGCTGCGTCTTCCGAACGGCATCTCATCTTTTTTTTCCCTTCTTTTTACTCTTCTCTATTAAGCCAGTTTTTCGTCTGTCGCTTCTTCGCATACTGTGCCTAGATGACTTTTTGTATGCATATTTTGTACTTGATTCTTACACGTACATCTGACCCCCCCCCCCCCCATCCCACCTCCGACTTTTTTCTTCTTCACCTTCTTCTCCTCCTTTGTCTTCGCACCATTATTTATAATTCTCAAATTTTCTGCGCTTGTTATTTCCTCTTTATCACGTCTTCCTTGTTCATTACGGCATTCTTTCCATTTTTTTTTCCTCTTCCAGGACTCACGCGCCCCAAATGGTAACCAGTCGGCTGCCATGAATAAAAGCTGTTAAAGTTTTATTACCATAATTGCATCTAGAATCATCATCGTGTCTTTACTGATTACCGCCTTGCCTTTTATTACCGCTTTTTATCTTAAATCTATAGGAAGGGGAATTCTTATCGGTTCTGTTCAGATAACAGCTCACGCACAGCCAGTTGGCCCTTGCGGACGCTATTTCTGAATATTCTGGCCATCATTATTGCTTGTATTTTTTGTATAAACATATCGGGACTTTGTTAATTCTGAAAATAACTCTTTCGTCATTGAAGTATTCTCCCCGTGGTTCTTCGACAGGGTTCATCGGCGAAGTAAAACCTGTTAAAGATAATGTCCCGAGTAAATATTAATTGCTATTGATGCGATGAGGGCCAGTCGATATCACGCCTCTGTTTTAACAAAAGATTTTGGGTTTAGTGTGTGTTTTTGTGTTGTGTGTGTGTGTGTGTGTGTGTGTGTGTGTGTGGTGTGTGTGTGTGTGTGTGTGTGTGTGTGTGTGTGTGTGTGTTTTGTTTGTGTATGTGCGTGTTTATTTAGCGTGTTTGTTTGTGTTTATTTTTATCTCATTCTGAACTTTTCCATGTACCCCCAAACGAACCAAAATTTTCAACAGAGACCTGTGTTTTTTTTTCCTTTTCTTTCTTTTCTTGTGTCGGGGAACGTCCAAGAACACGAGCAAGATGTTTCACGCTCTCTTTTTCCCCCATTTTTACAGGAGAGGAAAAGGATTTAAATTAATATAAAGAAAAAGAAAAAAAAGAAAAAAAATTCTAATACTTGTTTTTTTTTCATCAAGACCAGGATAAAAGTAAGGAAAGGGTTTGGGATTGGTTGCTAAATTTTTGAAATAGAGATTATATAAATTTGAACCCTACATTTTATAAAACGATATACTAGGTGGCACCCCCCCAAAAAAAAAACCCCCGGGCAAATTATCTAAAATTTTCAATTTTTTTTTTTTAAGTTTTTTGCCATTATGTTTCCCCCACCCTTGGGGGTTTTTTTCCCCCCCCACGATTATGCCATTTTCCCCGAAAAATTTTTATCCAAATTAAATTTTTTTTCAAAAATTTCCCCTTCCGTCCCCCAACTAAATCCCGAATATTAATTTTTGGGTTTTTTCGTTTAATTTAAAGGTTCCCCCCCCAAACACCTATTGTCAAAAAAATACTGTTAATATCTTGAATTCTTTGGCAAAAAAATTTTTTAAACTTTTTCCCACCCTTTAAAGTACCCCCAAAAAATTTATTATTATTTTCATTTTTTATTTTTTCTCCTTTTCCCCCCTTATAACCCTTTCCCTTAAAAAATTTTTTTTTCCCCATTTTTAAAAAATTTATTTAAAAACCCCGCTTAAAAAAAAAAAAAATTTTTTCTTTTAAAAAAAAAAAATTTTTGGGAAAATTTTGTTTTTTGAAAATTTTTTTTTTATCATCTATTTATTTGTTTATTTTTACTGAACTAAGAAAAACTTAAAAATAAGTACGTAAAAAAATCTTCCTCACATATTAAGATAAACCCGGAATAAAAATACGAAAAGCATTTGGATGGATAATCCAAAGAAATTTAAAGAAAAAAAACCAAAAAAAAAAAAAATACAAAAAAACCAAAGAAATAACCTTCAAAGAAAGATGCTAAAAAACAAGGGAGTTTCATGAAAAGATAAACCTAAACTAAAAAAAAAATAACGAATAAGAAACCCAACCCCAAAACGAAACAACAAAAAAAGAAAAAAAAGGGAAAAAGGAAAAAGAGAAAAAATAAAAGGTCACTTGCCCCTCCCCTGTCTCTTACCCTGTCGCTTTTTGCACTGACCTTGGCCGGGGGCCCCTGGGGTTTTTTGCAGTCCCCCCCCCTCCTTCCTCACCTTGCCCCCTGATTTGACCTTTAACCCGTCCCCCTCATCGCTTTTTTACCCCTTGGCCTTCTTCGGCGTTATTTTCCCATCTTTTTCCCTGTTTTCTCTTACTGTTTTCTTTTACCTTACTTTTTCTTATTTTTCAAATTTCCCTCTGTCCCCTTCCCCCGTCTCCTCACACGTTCTTTCCACTCTCCCCTACCCCTTTCCGTCTCTCCTCCCCTTTCATTCTTCCTCTCTCCTCTCCCCTTTTTCTTACCCCTTTTACTCCATCCCCCCCCCCTTCCCACTCCTTCCCCAACATTTATTGCCTATTGCAAATGGCAAGGGCGTCCGGGAGAAGTACAATGGGGGAGAGGAAGAGTAGGGGAGGGGAGGGTAAGGGAAAAAGTGGGGGGGGTAGGGGTGGGGGGAGGGTGGGGGCAAGGTAAGGCGCGGTAGGTGGAAAGAAATACATTGATTTTTGTTAGAGATAATAAGAAAGTATAGAAGAACGAAAAAATCCATTATGAGGAATATTAATAATAAAGCATCACAAAATATAATACATGATAGAAAAAGGAAAAAAGAAATAGACAAAAAGATTGAAAGCCAAGATTAATAAAAAAACAGCGTATAAAAAAAAAAACGATTCCCAAATAACAGGGGAAATAATCAGAACAAAAATAAACATAATAAAAAAAAAATGTTGCTAAGCGGTGTAAAAGAAATGTGAAAGGGGAGCAGTGTAAAGTTTGTGAAAGTTAAAAAGGGAAAAGAAATGAAAAAATTTGAGAAGAAAGAGGGAAGTCTATATGGAAAAAAAAATGAAGGGAGGAAGAGAGAAAACGTGATGTATAGGAAGAAAAAAAAGGGAAAAGAGAGAGAGAGACAAAAACAGACAAAAAGAAGAAAAAAGGGAAATAGAAAGAAGGAAATTTTGTCGATAGATAGAGGGATATAATTATTTTTTAATATATATATATATATATATATAATATATATAAATTTTAAGATTTTTAAAAAAATAATAATAGGGAAATAGAAAGCAGATAGAAAAAGACAGACAAAAAGAAATAAAGAGAGAAGGGAGGGAGGGAGAGTGACAGAGAAACGAGAAAAAGAATAAGGGGGGCCGAGTTAGAGAAGCGAAACTGAGAAGACCAGATCACAGATTCTTAAAAGGGAAAACAAGGTAAAGCGAATCCAATAAAAATTTCGTATTCTTAAGACAAAAGGAAAGCCGGGGACCAACAAGTTTGCTTTTTTCCATCAATGAAAAAAAAAGGCTTCGGATTGGGAAAAAAGAGAAAAAAAAAATAAGGAAAAAAAATTCAGAATACAATGGTTGGCGAAAAACCTTCCATTAGTACTTTTTCTCTCGGCTAAAAAATGCGATTAGAAACTCTATGGTTTATCAAGAGAACGTTAAGTATTAGTTAGACAAACGTATAAAAAGGATGTTAATTTAAAACTCAATTATTCAGTTTTCTGTTTAAATTGAAAAAGAGAAATCTTTTTCCAAACCCAAATGCAAGTTTTATTTAGGAAAATTTAAAAATGGTATCCAAAATATGATGTTCTGTTTCACAATGTAAGTTGAACGCTACTTACAAAAGCTTGAAGGGGGAAATATGAAAGAATCTTGCATAGCTGTTATGAGTAATTAATAAATGATTTTTCTTGATGTAAAATTTTTGAGATAAGAAAACGGTGACACAAATTAAAAAATTTAAACGTCATTATGAAAAAAAAAAATAAAAATTTTTGTGAAGAATAATGTTTTATTCACAGAGAAATTGAAATTTTCCCCAAACAATTTCCTGGGTTTAATTTTATATACGGCAATACATTACTTGAATGTTAGATACAACACACTACGTATATGTGGTGTGCGCGCGTGCGTGTGTGGTGTGGTCCCAAGTGACAGACACCCAAACATTAAATTTAACAAAAAATACACATACTAAAAAAAAAAGATACTAAAACACTGGGGTAAAGACTAATGATTTCTTTTGGAAACCAGCCGAGGTAAACACTACAAAATCAGTGTTCGCCACCTACACCTTTAGGGGCAATCAGAAAATTTAGATTCTTTTTCAAGGTTTATTTTTTAAACGGAATTTTTTGGAGTGGGGGTGAAGGAGGGGGGGGGACGGGGGGAGCGTTTTATGATTGATTTTAGAACGTGTATTAAAAAAAATCATGTTAGTTCAATATTTTCTT
>NW_023645545.1:0-8079 GCF_015228065.2 Penaeus monodon
CCCCCCCCGAAAATCCAACAAAAAAGACAATGGAAAGGGAAATGAAATCAAAAACCAGTACCAAAAGGTTTCCCAAAAAACGGAGTAGGGAGAGGAGGGGGGGATGGGAAAGGGAACGAAAAACAAAAAAAAGTCGGACAACAGACAGTATTTTCCCCAGCAAAAAAACCGAGGAAGAGACGAGCGAAAAAAAAAAAACAAGGCCAAAAAAAAAAATATTAATAAAAGACCCAAGGGAAGCGAAAGGCCCACACAACGCCAAGGAATGAAACAAGGCGAAGGACTTCAACCCCCAAGAAACCACATTAAAACCATCTCCCCTTTCCCTCCCCCCCCCCCATCTAAAAAATTAGGAGAAAAACGGGAATAGGAAAAAATTTGTAAATAAGGGAGCTAGAGAGCCTAAAAAAACCACACGAGGATGTTACTCATCCCCCCGCTACTCCACTGAAATATGTACCACCTAAAAATTGGAGGAACGGGAAAAGGAATGGCAATGTAAAAGAGGCACATATATTAACCCCCCAAAGAACTAAGAAAAAAGGGGGAACCAAAAAGATAGGGGGCCCAATCCCCAAAGGAGGACTAATGCAAGCGAAGGCTAGAAGCTAAAAACAACTACCACAGTAAGCTGAAAAAGATGGTAAAAAAAATGATAAGATGATGAAAATACCAATAAAATAATCTGTAGTTACATACCTTT
The DNA here is from genome assembly GCF_015228065.2 of Penaeus monodon. NCBI lineage: Eukaryota > Metazoa > Arthropoda > Malacostraca > Decapoda > Penaeidae > Penaeus > Penaeus monodon. Next base: position 704 of record NW_023645545.1, read on the forward strand.
CCCCAAATTGTGGAAGATCACAGACTCGGGGGAATCTGCATGGGAAAAGGGGGGGGGGGGGAGACCTGGGGGGAAGGGGACTAGGAGGAATAGCCAGTAAAAGGGATGTTTGACATTTTACATCCCAGATTTTTCCAAAACATCATTTTGGCCAGGTGACATTTCCCTATATGGTTTTGTTGTTTGTGGGCTTTTTCCCTGCTCTAATTTTTCTGCGGGTTGGACACTTCCCTTTTGCGTTTATCAGTGGGTTTCTTCTACTAGTGTTTTTTGGGGTGGGCATTTCACTAATTAGATACATTTTGCTTTTTAAAGGGTTATTTTATATTTTTAGTTTACTATAGTTTAAACCCCACTAGAGGGGGGAAAAAATTTTTTATCGTATATGCATTACTGATGATCTATTGTTGACTGCATATACCCTTTGTGTAGGGTATCTTCTATGAAAAATTTGCTATCTCCCTGTGGTGGGAAAAGTTTCACTGCGATATAACTGATCGGGCGTGTTTCATTTTCCATAATATAGAATATGCCAAGGAAAAAGGCCAAGTAGAGAAGCATTGCAGGAATGGTTCAGCTTAAATTTATGGGTGTGGTTCATATAGGGAGAATATGATACTGAAGGCTGTCAGTTCTGATGCAAACTGCTGATTGGGATAGTAAACTTTTTCTTGATACCAGAGCAGTAAAAATCATATACAAGTTTAGCATAGCAGCTTAAGCAAAAAATGTGCATGCTATAAAAAGAAAATTTTAGCACACATTTCCTCAAATGCGAAAAAGTAGGGAAAACCCCCTCACACTAAAACATGGGGGAAAATGCCCACCATGAAAATCCCAACAGTTTTAGATCCAAACAAACAAATTTTCTTTTTGCAGGGCAAAAAAAAAAAGCTTAAGTATAAAACCCAAAACAATCTTTAGGTTTAGACATTTACTTAAATTTTCAAAATTTAAATTCACTCTTTACATGGAAATTGGAGGGGGGGATTACTTGACACATTTTATAAAAACATGCAAGGTCTTTTAAAAAGAGACAAAGAGAGAGAGAGAAGAGGAGAGAAGAGAGAGAGAGAGAGAGAAGAGTGAGAATACAGAAAATTTTTACTCATCAACTTTTGTTGTATCCCCCAAATTTAGCATATTTTGAAAAGAGTGTGGCGACCGGGCTTTTATGGGATGCTCTTGAGAGAAGGGATAACCCCTCTATCTGGATGGGGTTTCTCTTCTCTTCTCCCCTTCTTCACATGCTGGGATTCATTTACATATATGAAATTTTCTGATTTTTTAATATATAGTCTATGTGAAAAAGTGACAGAAGTCACTTTTTTTTGTGTCCCCCATAAATAATACATAAATCATCTCTTTACCCCCCTTTAATCCAAACTTTTTTGCAAATTTTATAAAAACTCATGCTAATTATTTACCACACACACCACACACACACACAACCACCACACACAAACACACACACCACACACAAACACACACAAGCACCACACACACACACACACACACACACACCACACACACACAAAAATTGTATTCTGAGGCTTAGAAGCTACAAACACGTAAAACAGAAAATGTAAAAGGAGATTTTAAATAATTAGTTCCATAGGGAATGTCCACTGTTTTTTGTTTTGTGAAGTTGTTTACACATAGATGGCCCCAATAGGGTCAATTAGTAATTTTTATGTGACCTCCCTGTTTCCCCCTTTTTGTTTTTTTTAATGCTTTTAAAAATTGAACAGAGGTTTATAAAAAGGCCATTATACAAATAGTACTAAAAAGTTAATTTGGAAGCCTTTTTTAAAACTAAATTTACAGAGACTGGCATGTGTGTACATGTGCTACAGCCATGCCCACTGATAAGCAAACCTCACCTGCTTGTTTGCTTAGTCTCTGCCATCTTTGCTGTTCGACTTTATCCCGGGAAACTCTCAATTTCTGGCAGAGACGGGGCGGTGCCGAACCAGAATTTTTCCCCTTCCAAAGCCGAGGTCCCCAAATCGGGCATCAAAGGTCTTGTCGCTTTTAAGTCCGGCTGTATTGTTGAGATTTCCCCCTTTATCCTCTAATTTTATGTTGGGAAGGGATGCATCGTTGACTCTGATCCCCGTCGTGCGGGGTTGTGACGTCAGGGCTTCTCCCCTCCGTTCTGCTTGGGTCGAGTTCTCCTCTGCTTCCCCCAGGTGGTGAAGCTTCTTCTGCTGTATCCTCTTTGCTTCTACTCTGTTCAGCTGCTGCGGGGAAATTTTTGGTTCAGGCTTGTTTTCTTCTGGTTAAATTTTTTCCCCTTTTGGCCCGCGCACTGGGAGGAATGAGGTGTTTCCTTTTATTCAGACACTAGGAAATGAAACATCAAGGTCATACATTAGATGTTGGATAAGACGATAGATACTAGTCATCAAGGAAAGCCCCAATGATATTTTTCCCCAAAATAAATTTTGATAAACCATGTATGCAAAATATTTTGAAAAAAAATAACCAATTCCTTCCTATCTTTTTTTTAATACAATAGTGTTTCAAATATTATATATAAATATATATTAATTTTTTAATATATATAATATATAAATATTATATATATAAAATAAAATTATATATATACATAAAAATACACAACACAACAACACACATACATACATACACATGTAAACAAAACAAATAAAAAAAAACAATCACACACAAACACACACAACCACCCACACACCACACACACCACACACACCACACCACACACCCAAAAACCCACAACACCACACACACACACAACACACCACACAATGTAAATGCTGACGATATCATAAATGTTTTTGATTACAGTTCAGAAATACGAATTTCTTAATATACATTTGATAACCCATTTAAACGACGCCAATTTATGACATCAAGAAAAGGTAAACAAACCATTTACAGTTCTGGCAAGTAAAGTTTGTAGATCCCTTAGAACCAAAAGCCAAATTTATATCATAAAAAAGAAATGGTACAATGCTTACGAGGGGGATTTCCCAAGTTTAAAACAAACCCAAACGAAATGGGGTTTTCGGAAAACTTGAGTGTTTTAAACCCTAGAGATAAATATTCCTCATCTTATAAATATCAAACAAAAATTTCAAATAAAATGCATACAGAGAAAAACAATTTGTACATTAAAAAAAAAGAGAGTGCACAACCCAATTAAAAAATATTTAGGTCTATTAACCTTCTGAAGGGCACTGATTAAAAATCCAAATTCTTTTAAATCCCTTTAGGTACAAAGATGATGACTGATTTTACGGATTATTATTAAAAAAGAACAAAAAAAGAAATAGGAGAAAAGTTGTAAAATCATATGTCCCTTGATTTATTTTTTTATTTTGGAAAAAATAATAAATAAATAGATTTAAAGAAAAAATAAAATAAAGATATCAATTCCATTATTTCTGACACATGAAGCCTATTTTGAATATTCTTCCAGCAAATTTAAAATTTTAAAGTAGGAAGAAAATTTTTGAGAAAAAAATAAATTTAAATTTTTCAATTACTTTTTGAAGTAACAAGAATATCTATGTTATGAAACCCTTTCTGTAAAAATTAAAACAATTCATTCACAATTAATTTTTTTTTTTTTTTTCTTTATTTTTTCAAACTTAAGATCTTAAAAATTTTTTTTTATTATTTTTAAGAAAAAAAAAAACACCAAAATAACCTGAAGACCCCTGTTAAATTAAATGTACAGAAATGTTAGTCAGCAACCCCACTACATCAACTGCAAGCAATAAAACCAAAAGGAGAAAAGCTGTTAAAAGCAGCTAAAACTCCAAGAAAGAGAAAGTTGTGTTGTGTCATCTGCATTGACCACGGCATTAAAATTATTTAAAAATGCTTTATCAGCAATCTGCCATCATTTTTTAAAATGTTTTGTTTAAAGCGATCGCATGAAAAATGTTCCCAGTTTGTGGTGAAGTTAGAAGGAGCATTTAGATGTACTAAATCTATTGGCAAATTTAAAGCTGGTAAATGTAGGGGTTTAAAGAATTTTAAAACCAGATTAATCATTATACAAAAACTTGGGGGGGAAAACATAAATAATAATCAAACAGTAGTAGTGTGGCAGCAGCAAAATATTAATAACGCATTAACAAAAATAAAAACAGCAATAATAATAAAAATAATTAATAAGAAAATGAGATAAAATAAAAAGTGACAGTAAAACTGATAAAAAAGAGAGAGAGAGGGAAAAAAAAAAAAATAAATAAAAAAAAAAAAAAAAAAAAAAAAATTAATATTTATATATATATATAATATAATTATATATATATATATATTATATATATAATATATATATATATTTTATATATATATATATATAATAAGGATAACTATAAATTTTAAAAGTAGTATTTAATAACAATTTTAATTGTTATAAAATAACAATAAAAATCCTTACATAATCAAAATAATAATATATATAATAAATAAATTTAAAAATAAAAAATGTTATAAAAAAAAATAATAATAAATAAAATACAAATTAAAAAAAATAATAATAATAAAAATAATATAAATATCAAAAATAATATTTAAAAAAATTTTATATGATATATAAATTAAAAGATTAAAAATATATTAAAAATAATATATTTAAAAATAAAAAAATAATAATTAAAATATTGTGAAAAATTTAATGAAAAAAAAAATTTAAATTTTTTAAATTAATAATTTATATTTTAATAAATTAAAAAAAATAATTTTTTAATTATTGAAAATTTTTTTAAAAATTAATAATAAATTTAAATATAATGACTAATTAAAAATATTTAAAAAGGGTAAATATTTAATTTTTTTAAAATTAAAATTTTATTTAAGAGAAAAGATAAAAAGGAAAATTTTAGGGGGTATTTGATATTCCCAAAATTTTTTTTCGTTTTTTCAAAATGTTTCTGATGTAATTAAATATTTGTATGATTTTTTTTTCCAAGTTTAATTTAATCACAATTTCATCCATACTAAAAATGTTTAAATTTTTAATGTGTAATTCTTGTAAAATTCTTGATATAGATGATCCCCGCTTCCCATAAAACACAATTAGGAAAATTAAAATAAAAATTTGAAAACCCCAGGGGGAAAAAACCCCCAAAGAAAAAACCCAAATTTGAAAAGTTTTTAAATCCCCTGGATTTTCCAGGCGATTGAAAGAAACCCGAATTTTTTTAAACTGTAATTTTTCAAAAACTGTTTACTGTGGGGTTTTTACTAAATCAAAAAAGACCCTTAAATTCACCCGATTTATTTTTTTGAGGGCTGGGGGAAAATTTTTTTAGGTACAAAAAAATGTGCTCTTTTTTCCAATTAGAATTACAAATTATTGTTTGTTATTTTAATTTTTTAAAGGGTTCAAACATAAAAAATATCCCCCCCCAAAAAAAAAGGGTAAAAGTGAAATGTCTCCAATTGGTCAAGGGACTATATTCTGGACCAATTGTGTAAAAAATAAATAAAAAAAACCCAAAACACAGCTTTATGAAAATGACCCCTGGGGAAGGATTAAATGAATAAATTTTAAATGCACATTTCATACTCCCCAGCACTTCCAAAATCAATTTAAAAAAATGAACTTCAGAACTTTAAAAAAGGGTAAAATTTTTCTTTAGCACCAAAGTGGTTTTTATAATTGAAAACATTAAATTTCATTCTTCACATCAGCCAAAAAATCTTATCATGTAATTTGTAGTATAGATTTCCACTTTTTAATAATAAAAATAACCAGGGGGGGCAAGCTCCATCACCGAACTATATTTATTTTTGGGCCTTTATTAACCAAAAGGAATGGAAATTAAATTTTTAATGGTAATAAACATAAAATTTTCCCTTTTTTTTACCATTTGGTTATTTTAAGATTAATTAAATCATTGTGATAAAACCAATCCATCAAGTTTTTATCATATTTTATAATTTCTTTTAATAATTTCCAGGGGGTTTAAAGTAGCTTTAATCATAAGTTAGTTTGTTCCTAAATTTTATAAACAAATATATTATTTTATATTAATATTAATATATTAAAAAATTTTTTATATAATTAATTAAATTTTATGAATAATACATTAGGGTAAATTAAACAAATTTTTAAAACGTTTTTTAAAAAATTTTTTTAAAAAAAATTGGTTTTTTAAATTTTGTTTAATTTAAATTTACCATTTCTTTTTATATTAGCGGTTTTTTTAAAAAATTTTTTTTTTTAAAAAAAAAAAAAAAAAAAAAAATTTTTGTTTTTTTTTACATAAATAGGGGAAAAAAAAAAAAAAAAAAAAAAAACTTTTTTTTTTTTTTTTTTTTTAAAATTTTTTATCTAAATTTATATAATTTTATATGATATATATATATATATATTATTATATCTATATATTTTATTATATATATTATATATAGGATATATAATAATGTATATATATATACATTTATAATATATATATAATATATATATAATATATTATATATATATATATATATATTTTCTATATATTAATAGTATAAGAAAATTATATATTTTTATATTTTATTTTATATTATATATATTTTATAATATATATAATATATTATATATATTATTAATATATATTTTTATATATATATATATTTATATAATATATTATTATATATATATATTATTATTATATTATATATATTTTATATATATATATATATCATATATATATATATTATATATATATTTTAATATTTTATAATTTATATTATATTAATATATATATATATATATTATATTTTTTTTTTTGGTTTTTATTTTTTTTTTTGTTTTTGTTTTTTTTTTTTTTTGTGTGTTGTTCTATATATATAATATATATATATATATATATATTATATATTATATACAGTTGAGTGTGAGTGTATGTGTGTGTGTGTTGTGTGTGTGTTGGTTGTGTGTGTGTGTGTGTGTGTGTGTGTGTGGTGTGTGTTGTGTGTGTTGTGTGTGTGTGTGTGTCTTTATTGCATTCTTCTTTTTAATATTAATATTATAATTTATATTGTGTGTGTGTTGTGTGTGTTGTGTGGTGTGTGTGTGTGTTGTGTGTGTGTGTTGGTGTGTGTGTGTGTGTGTGGTGTGTGTGTTTCAAAAATATATTTATATAAAAATTAATATATAATAAAAACATAAAACTATTATTAAAATGGGTTTGTTTGTTGTTTGTATGTTTTTAAGGGGGGTTGGTTATGTTTTTTTTTCTTTTTCATACATGGTAAATAAGTATTTAAAAATTAAGAATTATATCAACGTTAAAATTTTGATAGGCCTAAGTTAGAGTTTTATCAAATCTGTTGCAAAATTTTCTCGAAAATAGTATTTTTTTAAGCTTCATTTTTCTATCAGGGGAAAA
>NW_023645546.1:0-8079 GCF_015228065.2 Penaeus monodon
TCTCTCCTTCCCTTTTCCCCTCTTTCTCTCTCTCCCCCCCCTCTTTTCCCTCTCTCTCTCCTCCTCTCCTCTCCCTCCTCCCTCTCCTCTCTCCTCTCTCTTTCTCTCTCTCCTCTCTCTCTCCCTTTCTCTCTCTCCTCTCTCTCTCTCTCTCTCCTCTCTCTCCTCTTCTCTCCCCCTCTTCTCCTCCTCTCCTCCTCCTCTCTTTTCTCTCTTCCTTCCTCTCTCTCTCTCCCTGTCCTCTCCCCTCCCTTTCCCCTCTCTCCTCTTCTCTTCTCCTCTCCTCTCCCTCTCTCTCTCTCCTCTCCTCTCTCTCCTCTTTTCCTCTCTCTCTCTCTCTCTCTTCTCTCTCCTCTCTCTCTCTCCCTCTCTCTCTCACTCTCTCTTCTCTCACCTTCCTCTTCTCTCTCCTCTCTCTCATCCTCTCTCTCTCTCTCTCTCTCCATCCTCTCATCTCTCTCTCTCTCTCCAACCCTCTCTCTCTCTCTCTCTCTCTCCACCCTCTTCTTTTTCTCTCTCTCGCACCCTCTCTCTCTCTCTCTCTCTCCATCCTCCCTGTCTCTCTGTCTGTCTCTCTCTCCATCTTCTCTCTCTAATATACTCTGAAGTCTTCCAGTTGTATTTCCTTTATTCTATTCTATGTAAAATTAAAAGATAAACAATTATGTTCAAATGCAAACACTTCTCATGCCCAAAATGACAATGAGGTAGACTAATTAAATACTGCTTTACAACTACCCATTCCTGACTACACAAAATTTACAATATTTTTGTGAACATTGAAAACACTCAAAATATATTTTACTTGGGCATCACGAGGAAGTCTGATGGACCGCATCCCTCACCATGATGTTGATACACTAGCTCCGTTCTCCAAAGCAGTAACACTACATCCTGCAAAGATGATAAATCTGGTAAAAAGTATCAGACATGAAATCATTTCAGTCATGATGAATAGACCTGTAAAGAAATCTAACCTTAAGCATACTTCCTAAATATCATATGTCCCCCCCCCCCCCCCCCCCCCCCCTTTTATTAACTTTGCTTTAGGTGAAAAATATAAGGGCATTTATTGAAAAAAAACATGAGCCATTTTTCCCACTATGGCATAACGGTTCCTCAATGTTCCCTTGTTTATTTCTGTCTTCCTCCAAAAAGATCTCCCCTAAAGACTTTGCCTTTGGTGAAAACATTGTTGCTGATAAAAGACCCACAATCCTATTGCTGTCTTATAGTTTATAAGGTAGTATGCTTCAGTCCTTTACAGCAAAAAGGGTATTTTTGTATAGAGATGTTTTGGACCAGATTTTTTATCCATAACTGCACTCGTCTATTGCTTTCAACAGCAATCACTGGCCCAAATATGGACATTAGGCTTATGTGGGCGGCCACTGCCAGCTTTGACAGGACTCTATATCTCTCTTTTCGCAATGTCTTTTCTGTTGTTACATAAGCGTTTTTAGCTTTTTTTCCCCCTTTTCATGTCCATATTGTCTTTGATTTCATTTATTAGATGATAATGCTGTTTTTCATTGCACAGGCTTCATTATCATTTTTCTAGGTAGTCCATACTCAGTGCAAGAATATAACAATAAGTATCCATTTTGTTATCTCTTTTTTATTTATTTATTTTATTTTTTTATTTACCTGTCATCAACTTATCGCCAGTCACACCACCGAATCAGATCCTGGAGAATGGAAAATAGTATGTTCACACAGACTACCCCTCAGCCAAATTTTTTTCATAACCTGGATTCATAGGGTTTAAACTAGGAAGTAATTTTTTGTGTTAAAATGCATAGATACTAGTGAAAAAAGAAAAAAAAAATTAGTATTAACCCCTTTCTGGACGGTAGTATTCATAGTGTCCAGGCATCGCTGCAGGGGGGGGGCTTCCATCTTGCCTAGCATGCTCGACCACTAATTGCCAAATACCAGCATCCCATGCTGTTTCTTTCTTCGTATACTACTAGGATATGTTGGATCCTTCCAGTTTCATTATTTTCTAAGTCTCTACTTGCCATACTTCCTGATAATCTAGACTGAGGTTATTTTTGTTGTAATATATACTCCATAGTTGATTCATTATTGCGTTCTATGTCTGATAATAAGCGAGTGGTGCGGCCTCATGGAGTGAATGTAAGTTTTGTTTGCTTTTTTTTTTTTTTTTTTTTTTTTTGCATAGTTCAAAATAATTGTTATAAAATAACGCTTAATTACCTTTCAGTGGCAGAAAATATATGTTTGCTGTTTGTAACAAAAAAAAAAAAAAAACTCTGCATAGTCCCATACATACACCATGGCATGTACATATTGCCACCGGCAGATAGTCCCTCCCGCCATGCCATGGCATGTGCGTACATGCCACCCGTTCGCAAAGGGTTAATATTACTTTTAAGCATATACTTTATTCCACTTAAATCCAAGTGCCTTGCCCGTCTTGTCATAAGAAAAATGTGGCTGAGAGCTGGGTGACGTGAATATGCTGTCAGGAAAACTTTACTGAGGTGGGGTAACTGGATCCATGCTATCACAAGATTTTTCAGCTGCAGGCTGGTGTGTGGGAATGACCTCTCCACAAGTGCCAAGTTCTTGGAACATGAATTAAGACTCACTGGTATTTAGAAGTCCTATTGTATCTATTCCATTGGTATGAAAGTAGAATGGAAGATCTTTGAGCCATGACTGAATAACGAGGCTCAAGAGAGATATTATTTCTGTGCTCAGAAATCTGTTCCTGCCCGCTGTGACCATTATAAAATATCTAATGTAAAAATAAAACCTTTTTAGTTATTGTTAATGTTTATTGCAGAGTTATTAGACTACAGAGAGAAACATCTGTACAAAGAACCGTCCTTTACCAGCTTGATCCAGCATTTTCAAATGACAATGCATAGACACTGGAAATTGACACAAAAAAAAAGAAAGAAAGAAAGAAAAAAAAATGCTTCAGCAGAAGATAATAATAACACTGAAAAGGGATTCCTGATACCTCTGCCAGGCCTGCAAGGGCCACACACCAGGAAGAGTCGCCACTCAAGAAAACTAATTTCCCGCGATTCTAGGCACCTAGGCAGTTGCTTTCAATTATCAGGATGGTATGAAGCAATGGTGTGGTAGCCTAGATAAGTGGTTAAGTGCTTGCATGCCTCTATGTTTGCAGCTGCACCCACTGCCTAGCCTATTGCAAAAAAGTGAGCAGTCTGCATAGCCTCCCTCCATTCACAGCCTCTCCATCTCGAGACTTTCTATGCAGTGCCATCCTTTTGGCCACTCATGGAAACTGCACCTTGGTGGTCCAGGCTAAACTATAGGGATATCCGAGCAGCAGGAGGCCCAGAGGTATATAGGGGGCCATGATCCCACTGGCGTGTGGACACGCCCTGGCTCCACACCAAATCGCTGCCCCTCAGCCCCCATGGGGTTAATGTGTTGAAGGGGAGGGGGGGCATTGGTCAGAGCCTCACTCACTAGCAGCATCAAGATAAAATGGATTCTGGGGAAAGGGTGCTGTCGCTTCCACCCAGCAAGTGAGCATGCTGTGGGTCCTCTTGGGAGAGGCAAATTGGTATGGGGTGGGTCAGGATAACAACAAAAAGTTAATCATCCTGCCTGTTGCCCCTGTCAGGCGCCAACCCCGCGGCGGACATTGGGCCCCACACCTCTGCCCCCCTTTTATCTGTGTGGCAGCATCGGCGAGGGGTGGCACAGGTATCATCCACTTGGACAAGCTGCCTGAGGCATAACTTCAGGAAAGTTATTTGGGCAGAAGGTGTTTGGATCATGTCTGGTCGTGCATCAGGATGAGGGTACCCCTGCTATCAAGGGAACTGAGCAGTTGGAGGTTGATGAGCTGCCCTCTAAGAGGTTGGAGACGATCAGTTGGGTGGGGTACAACCTACTACTGGTCGACTGTGCGATGGTCATCATTTCCAGTGAGTAGCCATAAAACCTTTCCAGGGCGACTTCAACCCACGTATTAAGGTAATATTGGTTGAATGAGTGTTTCTGCCTGAGACTGAAGCATACTTTTTGGCTTTGCATCTCTATTGTTGTGTTTTGTGACACTGATATTTGTAAAATCATTGGTGAAAGAAGGCGTCCTATGCCAGACTCACATCTGTGGCAGACATTGTCCTAGTGGAGACAATTTCCATGTTCTGCAACTTCAGAGTAGTATCAGGCTGTGATCTAGCTGGCTACAAGATGTCTATCGGTGCCTATGGCTCAGGAGCTGATCCCAGCAATCAAGAACAGCCTCCTCATCCAGGATTTTGCTAGGTCACAGAGATTAAGGATTTCTGGCTCCTGGAATCAGAGCTCCAAAACCCCATCGCTGGACAGGGTATAGTGATACAGGTTTATGGCCAAGAGATTGACCACATTCTTGTCAGCACTCACTGGAGGATCCTTCAGAATTGCAGGGTTTACCAGAGTGCCGAGTTCTATGGCACTGACCATAGGCTGGTAGTGGCTACCCTACGGCTCCACTTCAAAACTCCTCACCCCTTCAGTGGCTACTCTAGATGTTTCAATTGGATAGCTGAGGGGAGGAGGAGTGTGCCCGTAGGGTTCGCCAAGGCAGTCTCTGATCGATTCACAGAACTTAAAAAACTTGACGGAACCAGTTTGCTTTGTGGGAGTCCTCCAGGCATGAAACACTAAAAGCAGTGCAGGCAGAATATCACCTCACTGGAGACAATAAAGGCCACTTAAGCATGTTGCATGGCTTGGCTGAATGGCAATCAAGACTTGCTCCATTCCTTGGTGCATAGGGCTCGGAAGGGACAAGGAACAGTTCATCAGGAATCTTGCTGATGAGGTTGAAGGCCATTTCTTGGTATATGACCTTCACCCTGCCTAACAAGCCTGAGAATATTTAACCTAAACCCTCCTCACAAATGACTGCAGTCCGCTCAGTGAATAGACAGATCATCTCAAATCATGTTGGGGTTTGAATGCTGGGTGAGTATTTTGAGCAGTTATAACAGGTAGACCTTCAATAGTTAGTTTGGATGCAAGTGGTATCACAATACCTGTGTTGGACCCACCCATCAGCAGAAACCTCCTACCCTAACTGAAATTAGAATGGTGATTTTTTAAATTGAAAGGTGGGCAAGCCGAGGCATATGTGATATCCCTGCTGAAATGCTAATAGCTAGGGGTGAACCTATAAACTCGGGGCTTGCATGCAGTCTTGACTGCCAGATGGCAGTTGGTTCTATGCCCCAGACCTGTTGAGGGGCATAGTTTATCCCTCTTCAGAAGAGGAAAGGGGAGCATTGGGGCTGTAGCAATTACTGTGGATCAAACTCCGTATACCAGGCAAGGTTATTGCCCACATTCTTCTGAAAACAGATCAGCAACCACCTAATAAGGTACCAGAGACTAGAGCAATCTGGATTCACTTCTGGGAAAACCACAATAGGCCGTATCCTGCACTTCGAGTTATTGTGGAATGCCATTGTGAGTTCAGTCAAAGGGTTGCTTGCAGCTTACATTTACCTCAGAAAGCATCTGACTTGGTGCATCGAGAATTGTTATGGGGGATCGAGACTTAGGGGAATTCCTACACAGATCATTGTCTTTAAAAGCAAGCCATATACTGGTCCTGAAAGTACTGTAAAGTTTGACATTGGCTTATCAAACTTCTTTCCCCGCTAATTCAGGGGTGAGGAAAGGGTGTGTTTTCAACACCTGCATGGACTGGAAAAATGGGCAGAGCTACTATCCAAAGTCAGTGTGGAGAAACACTTGTCAATATCGAGACTTTGACTTTGCCGACAATGTTGCTATCATATCTGAGTCTCTGGAGTCACTGGTGGCGCTCTTGATGTATGTAGCAATGAGGCACAGCTCTTGGGCCTAGAAGTCTCCTGGACCAAGACCAAGAAAAGGGGACTCTGGGGGCCCTGTTAAGGGAACCTGTCTTGATGCCTTTTATAACAAGTTCCTTCACCAGATCATAGGGTACAGTTGGCAGGACCATGTGTCCAACCGATGACTCCCACTATGAGACTGGCATGGGACTTGTTACTTGCATAATCCGGGATCACCAACTCAGGCTATATGGGCATATCTTGTTTCCCTGTAGATAAACCCTGCCCATCAGGCTGTCTCTTTGAAAGGGACAACCCTGGGTGGAGGAGGCCCGTGGGACGTCCTAGAGGACATTGGTTTGGCTGCGGGCCCAGCCCTGTTGTGAGGAGTCAGAGATGGGCCAAGGGCCTGCTGGAGACTCGTATGAGGGACCTTGTGGGCGAAGCGAAGGGGGATGCAGCCTATGTGCCCCCATCAGCATTAGTCCCTTTATGATGTTGATGTGGACAGCGAGGCACCATATACAAAGGATTAAGATTGGCAGAAGTTGCACATTTAACAGACTAAAAAACAAAGCAATGGTTACATCACAAAAAAACAACTTGTGAAAGGAATCTTATTACTGAAAAAAAAGAGAAGATTTAGTAAATGCTTTGCTTTGTAACACTCAAAAATATCTTTATGAAACTTTCATTACTAGGTTTCATACTTAGCAATTACTAATGAAAACAACATCTGTTGAGAGTACAATTGATGTTTTCCTGCAAAAAAGGAGCTTTATGATTGTTTTGTATATGGTATATGCAGAAAAAAGCATACAGTAAGCTTATAAAAATTATACATTGAAATATAATGAAATACTGAGCAAAATGGTAAATCATATACCTCTCTATTAGTTAATGCTGCTTTATGTAAGGAGTGTCACCGGCATCATTCAACTCACCCAAGGCTGCTCCATGTTGCAAAAGAACTTCCACACAGTTTTCGATGACCAAAATAACTTGCAAGATGCAGAGGGGTCCATCCTTGGTTACTTTTACTCTTACCTTCAAAGAAAATGTACATGTTAGTATATTCAAATATACTTCAAGTTTCATTGCCAAAATGAATTTTACCTTAAACCAAAGCAGGCATGCCATGCCCCCCATGATTTACTTTACTAATTCTTTTTACACTTAATAGCTCCGCTTGTACTAAGTAACCAATGAGCCAATTATGAGTACTACCTATCTCGCCTGTTCCCCTTTTCCCTGAAGTTTGAAAATATCTTGCGTTATCTTATATTGCTGTCACTAATGTCTATAACATTATAGTTATTATAATATTCATAATAAAAGATACCACCATTGATAGTCATAGCATCAGCAAAATATGCTTTTCCCGTCAATTCAGGGAAAGGGCAAATCAGGTAAGGTCCGTCTACTAAATGACTCCTTTGTGGCTAAGCACCAGCAGAGCCATCTATGTGCTGAGACATTTGACACACAAAAACACACACAAAAACCCCACACACCACACCCACACAACCCACACACACAAAAAAAAAAAAAAAAAAAAAAAAAAAAAAAAAAAAAAAAAAAAAAAAATTAACACAGCATTTTCCTAGCAGCATTTGGGTTAAAAATAAAATAAAATAAAAATGCAAAGGATTAGACTATTAATCTTGATATTCTATTATTTTTATTCCACCAACTCAAATTTTTAATATTTGGGGCACTTAAAAATAGATTTTCTAGATATTGCACAAATGTCTACCTGGTCTACAAAAACCCAAAAATTTTGATTCAAAAAAATTGGACCTATTAACCATTCAGTGTGTGGTGTGTGAGTGGGAAGGATGTGTTTATGTGTGAGTGGTGTGTCAGTGTGTGTGGAGAGAGTGTGGAAGTAAGAGCGCGCGTGTGTGTGTGTGTGTGTGTGTGTGTGTGTGTGTGTGTGTGTGTGTGTGTGTGTGTGTGGTGTGTGTTGTGTGGTGCTTGTGTGTGTGTTATGTGTGTGTTGCGTGTATGTGTGAGTGAAGGGAAAGTGTTTGGGTGTGAGTGTGTGTCAGCGGTGTTGGGGGGTTGGGAGAGGTGTTTTTAAAAGTGGGGAAAGGGTTGGGGCGGTGTGTAGAGAGTGTGGAGTAAGGCGTGTGCGTGTGGGGGGGGGGGGGTTGGGGTGTGGGGTGTGGGGTTTGGGGTGTGGGTGGTGGTGTGTGTGTGTGTGTGTGTGGTGTTTTTGTGGGGGTGGGGGGGTGGGGGTGGGGGGTTGGGTAGGGGG
>NW_023645547.1:5000-8079 GCF_015228065.2 Penaeus monodon
AGTGCCAAATTTAACCCAACGAATGACACATTTAAAAGAACCCAATAGGATAAAACTTCCCCCCCAATGAACCACAACAGGTAAAACTGTCAAGATTAACCACACAAATAATGAAAATTTAAAACAAAAAGAATAAAATGTGTCAGAAAAATTAAACGAAAATTTTCCCCCCGACCTGCCGTGTTTCTCGCCGCCCTTTTGTCCCATACGAGCCCTTCGCGGATCGCAAATCCCGCGACGCGGACGAAATCCGTCTTGCGGCGGCAGACACGCTAACGGATTTGGGGAAACGCAAAATTTTGGTTTCCGTTTTCCGCTCGCGTTGTCTGTAGGGAGAATGGAGGGACTGTTTTAGCGCTTTTTGCTATTATTCAGCTTTGGTACGAGGGAGTCTAGAGTTTTTCGCTCTACAAAGCGGGGGCACTGCCGCTTTTGCTGCACATGATTTTTTTTGGTTTTAGTGGGGCTATGAGAACGTCACATATTTAAGCGGGTTTGGGGTCTGTATAAAAGAGACCCCTGCCAGGGAAAGCAAGCAAGGGGGAAACAACCCAGGATGAAGCAACCCCGGGGAGCCCTGCCAGGAAAAGGGCCCAAAAAGGGGGAACCAGCCGAGATGAACCAAGCCCGAAAGGGCCAAAAAAGGAGAGACAACCAGGCTAGAAACAGCCCAAACAAAACCAAAGGGGAACCACGCCCAAAAAAATCAAGCCGGGAGAACCAAACAAACCACCAAGCCATGGGGAACGGGGGGGACAGACCCAAACCGAGAGAACCAAACCCCGAAGAAACCCAATTTAAAAGACCCCAAACCCGTGAGAACCAAAAAAGATCCCCCCCCTCCCCTCCACCCCGTCCCCCAGGACCGGGTCCCCTCACGCGGCGCCGTCCCTACGAGGCGGCGGAGGAGAGGGCCCCGTACCCTGTGACCGGGAAGAAAAGGGTTTTTTTTGAATTTGGTTACTCCCCCAGGACCATTTTGACCCCATGTCGTGGTTAGCTTCAGGAGGGCGGCTCCCCCCGCGCCGGGGGCACAGCACGACACATTCACGCACACACATACACATATGTACATGATAACATGTTGCGGTAGTTTTAAAATTGGGACAAACATACAACATAATTATATTACATATATGTAATATTTAAAATATAATTTTAAAATATTATATTAAAAAATATATATATAATATATATATTATAGAAGATAGATAGTAATGAAGATGATGAAGAAAAGAAGATAGATATAGATTTATATATAATAAACAAATGTGTCTATATAAAATATATATATTATATATAATTATATAATATTTTATAATATATTATATATTATAATATATTTGGGGGTGTTTGGGGTTTTGTGTGTTTTGGTGTGGTTGTGTGTGTGTGTTTTGTGGTGTGTGTGTGGTTATGTGGTGTGTGTTGTGTTTGGGGTGTGTGTGTGTGTGTGGTGGTGTGATATTTTTTTAATAATTTTTAGGCTAAGAAATAATGGTCTTGAAGTTTCTCCCTAAGATTTCCAACCCTCCTGTTTTAACCCGCGTCTCGTCATTGGGCAGGACCCCACCGGTTTGGCCAGTGAACTCAGCAACGCCTTTCCTTTTGCAGGGAGCTGCTAAAGACACCAAAACAAAAAAGGCTTTCACAACCCCTACAAAAAGAAAAAAACAAGAGTAGAAATAATCCCAAAAACAACAAAGAAAGGGAAAACTGCAATCCACCAAAAACCAACAACACCAAAAATACATGCTAAAAAACAAAAATATTGCACTACAACACAACAGCAACTAGCCCCATGGCACCATCATCAACATAAAAACCACTTACAGCAAAAACGATATCCCCCTCTCCCCCCTTTCCCCCCCATTCGGGTCGTCCCCCCTTCCCAAAAACGAAAATTTAAACCCTCTGTCTACTGCAAGCCAGGGGAAAAAGCCCCATAAATACCATATGAAATTAAAATTTTAGCCCGAAGTACCCCCCGGTCTTTTTTCCCCTTTTTTTGTTATTCTCCTGGAGGAAAAAGCGCGTTTTTCTCTTTCCTTTAATTAGAAAAAAGGAAAAGAGCAATGGACAATCCTCCCATTTTGAGTGGGAAAAACAAAGCTGTATATTCTTCCGGGGGAGAATTTCGGGGCCGGGGGGAGGAGGAGGAGGGGACTGGGGGAGGGGTGGCCCGGGGCCCCCCTTTGGCCGCAGGGTGAATGCGCCTGATAAAAAAAGACAGCAGCCGGGGCGCCTTGTACTTGCCCGCCCGTCCTTTCACACACACTCACACCCCCACACACCACACAAACAAAACACACACACAAAAACACACACACACACACCCCACACACACCCAACATTAAAATAAAATATTATATATATATATATATATATATATATATATATAAAATATAAATAATATAATTATTTATGCGTGTGTTGTGTGTGGGTGTGTGTGTTGTGTGTGGTGGTGTGATGTGTGTGTGTGGTGTGGGTTGTGTGGTGGTGTTGGTGTGTACCAAATTTTTGAAAGAGGAAAATGCAAGCTGCTTTTCTTAATACATACATAATATATATATATATTTAATATATAATATATATAATTTTATATATATATTAAAAATATAAATGCATTATAGTATTATAGGTATATTCAAAAATAATAAAAATTTTGATAATAATATTTATTTAGTTATAAAATTTTAAAATTTTAAGGGACATAATACTATCCATCATCTATCTATCTATCTTTTATCTATCTATCTACTATCTTCTATTATCATCTTCATATTTTAAAATATATATAAATCATATATTTTATATTAAAATAATATATATTTATATAATTATATATTATATAAATATACATAATAAATATATATTATATAAATATATATATAATATAATTATATATTTTAAAATATATATATATATATAAAAATAAAAATATAATTTTATCAAACCCCAATATGCAGCATTTTATTATTTTTTTTAATATATATTATAAATTATTATATTATATTATATATATATACAAATATATATATAATATATATTTTTTTTTTTTTTTTTTTTATTATATATAAAA
>NW_023645548.1:0-8079 GCF_015228065.2 Penaeus monodon
GGGGGAAAAAAGACAGAAGCCTTATCCTATACCTATGAGGTTAGTGGATGCTGTTAAGCGAGAAGTCAAGGATACTATCGAAAATCAATATGATTACAAAATTGATGCTGAACCATGTGTGATCAAAGAGCTATTTTCTCCAGACTTACTGATCGAAGTTCTTTAGCAAACTCGACTTAACGAAAGTTTTTTTCCAGATACCTTTACACCCTGAGAGTCGAGAGATCACTGCTTTTAACAATCCAGCAGGTCTGTATCAGTTTAGGGTACTTCCATTCGGACTATCGAACTCACCAGCTGTATTCAACAGGGTTATGAGGCGTGTTGCAAGGTATTAGGGGAGTGGAAGCATTCATTGACGATATTCTGGTTCACTCTTCTACGTACGAGGAGCATCTGAAGGTCCTTGAGGAGGTATTTCAGCAGTTAAAGAACGCAAATATGACCGTTAGGCCAAGTAAGTGTGAAATTGGATTTAAGGAATTTCAGTATCTTGGCCATACTTTGGGTGATGGGGTGTAGCTCTCAGAACGACAAAATTAAGAAGATAAAAGATGCACCGCGACCCCACAACTAAGAAGCAAGTACGGTCTTCTTAGGGCTAACTGGATATTACCGTAGCTTTGTGCCTAACTTCGCAGTGTTAGATCTCCCACTCTTTGATCTGTTGAAGAAACACGCCCGAATAAGATTCGCTGGGGAGATGAACAGGAGGTTGCTTTTAATTCACTTAAGAAATTATTATGTAAACCACATGCCTCTGGAGAGTCCAATAACGCGAACGCTCGTTTGATGCGCCGGGCGATGTATCTGCAGCAGTTCAACTTCGCCATCCGCTACATAAGGAGCGCAAATGTCGATGCAGATTTTCTCTCTCGTCTCGTGGAGAACGACTGGCAGGAGTCGGAGGAATGCACAGCAATCGTCGGCGTCAGAGAGCGCACCTGAGTGACTAAGCGTGCGAGCCTGTGATAAAAGCCGTTGCAAGTGCCGGGGTATTGAAAGAAAAAAAATACTAATCAATCTAGAAACAGTTTTTTAACGAGAGCCATTTATTTCATAAGTTACTTTTGCATAAGTTCGAAATAGTAAATTCTTATGTACATTTTAGTTTATCATTTGTTACACGATCAAATATACTGAATTTAAATAGGTAAAGTTTTTCTTAAGATTTACAGAAATTTTCTCCTTCAGAGTAAATTTATTTTCGGAGGGGGCGAATGTCCAGGTGTTTATTATATAAACCTGTTTTAAAGAAACAAAACGGAAAAAATAGGAACACCTGACAACACCTGTTGCCATGGAAACCCAAGTAGGTAAGAGAATAAGGCATTTATCACCAGCCTTGAACTGAAGTACCTTTGTTTTCCTGTCGTAGTATGCCTTCTGTATTTTCCTGAGCTTTCAGCAACTTTTGCTTAGCTAGTTCGCGAGTAGACTGGAGACGATTTACCAGGTCAATGACATAAGTATACGTTTGTCTTAACTTCTGTATCTGCTTCATTTTCGTCCCACAGCTCCCGCAATATTTGAAGAGGTCTCTTACTGCTCTACCATAAAAGTTCAAAGGGTGAGAACTTTAAAGAAACTTGAGGGATTTCCCTGTAAGCAAAGAGAAGTGCAACATAGCGTGGCCACTCCTTCGGCTGCTTTGCTGCCATTCTCTTGAGCATTTTTTTTTTTTTTTTGAGTCACATTAAACCTCTCACAAAGACCATTACACATTGGATGATATGGTGTCGTTTTTAGTCCTTTTACCAACAATAATCTAAGCACTTCCTCCATCATTGCAGAGGGAACTGTGTCCCTCTATCACTTAAAATTTGCCCGGGAATACCGATCCTGCAGAAGATTTCCACCATGGCTTCGGCGACAGTGACAGAATCTATATTTTTGAGCGGCACTGCTTCTGGCCACCTCATGCTGAAATCCACGAGTGTGGAGAATTTACTTACATCCATCATTCGCTCTCGCATGGTTTAGTCCGACGATGTCCACGCGACTCTCTCAAAAGGTTCGGAGATCAGCGGCATGGGTTTTTCATTTGGTACAGGTTTCACACGTCCGCGGCCACTAGTCTTTTGAACAAATTGGTTAACCATCACGGCTACTGTAATCTTCCCTGTAAAGAACGGACTGTCTACGTGTATGGTTGCCTCGGGAACATTAACTAGTGGTCTGTCAATCATTCTAACATTTATCCTCCTCCCAGTGTATTGATGTGGTGGGAAACATAACTTTGCTTTACAACACACCCCGACGAACCGTTCTCTCTGAGAACACTTACCGAAACACCACCTACTTGCCCTGACTTAACGAGGGAGACCTCTGCTTACCAGGATTCGTGGAGGAGCAGATAGTCAAATGCTGTGCACGTAGGGCGTTTGTTGTCTACTTCTGACGTCCTCCGGAGGCTGGGGTGTTGGGTTTTTCCTCACTCATACAGGCGGAAATCATGAGTTTCTTGACTCACCTTTTCGCCAAGGATCTTCCGCTGTTGCTGTGGTGGTACACCTGCTGTGCTTTCGACTGCAGATGCTGTTTCTTGTAAATTATGGGATAACCTTCTGTTGCTGCTGCGAAGGTAGTCTTGCTTTCCCCTCTGTTGCTGACCCAGTAAAATGGCCGGCTTTTTCCACTGCCTACAAGTGTGATACCCAAAGGCAGAAAAATGGGCATCCGCCTTATCAGCCATTTGCTCTGCAGTCTTGATCTTGGGGATCTTAAACTGTGCAACAGATCCTGGGGACACGACTTTTCTAGCTGAAATCGAACACTAATCCCTAATACCTTCCTTTTTGTGTCCGGCGTCCAATCCTTTTCCAGCCACGGGTCAAGGTAGCCTGACAACGAACCAGGACTGAGTGGCAGTCTCTCGGTCTTGCATCTTTTGCACGATTAAATTAAAGCTTTGCGTCATCGACCGTCAGCCCGTACACCCTCATAAATGTCGACTTTCATCGAACAATACGTCTTGTCACTCGCGTCGAGGCGACGGAGGTTTTTCTAAGGGTTTCCCATCAAACAAACTTTGGAAAAGAAGCTTCTTCGTGGCTTCGTCCCAACTGATATAAATCGGCAAAATCTTCAAACCGGGGAATATATGGTTCGAATGGCTCACCTTCTTTAAATGCAGGTAAACCGGGTGCGCGGCAAAGTGGATGCCTGGGGAGGGGAGCCACCAATCGTCCCCGTCTGCACGCGAGCCATTTCCAGCTTTATGCCGGCGAATCCTCTCCTCTTCCTCTATCTTCAGCTGCTGCAATCTCGCTCGTGCCCCACGCTTGTCTTCCCGCTCTTCTCGTTTCTCCTTCTCACGTTCACCCCTGCCTCGCTCGTTCTTCCCCGCTCCTCAGCCTGACGTTTACTCATGTAATCTACAATAGCTATCGGGTCCTCAAAGCCCCATCAACTTAGCCCTCTTCTACATAATCTCCTGCAGACATATTGATGGAGAAAATTTTAAAGATACACGTAAATGAATGATCACAACACTTAACGATAGATCCCAATCAGTTAAGGGCACTCTCTCTTCACATCTGTTACTCCCAGTGTCAAGTCCCTGTTCGGGCCCCCTTCGCCAAATTCTTATCAGAGTCTGTTTTTTATTATCAAGAGTTATGTTTGTCTTAATTCATTTATTTTCTTTTATAACATTAATTCATTATTGACAAGATCTGACAACTTTTTTTGTAATATTCATATGCAATTAAATTAGTTTAACTTCGACTGATTAACCTGTAAAATTGTTAGTTTTATTTTAAATATCACTTTCGTTTTTCCCATATTTAAGAATCTCTTTCAAATTATTTAGGATTAATTAAGTTTTGTGTTAAGGTTTTCTTAGAGACAGGGAGAGTAACAAATTTTATCTATTAAAGTAAATGGCTATTTCTTTAACATGAAAAATATGAATAATTTTCTCTATTTTCTCACGTTTCTTTGCCAGTTGCCCTTCTGTATTTAAGTTCGTTACTCACGTATATATATATATTTTTTTCTAAGATTGTGTAAGAAGCAGAGGCTAGGGGACGAGTGAAAGACAGCGTGGCGGCTACAGGTCGCCGGTCACAGTATTTTTTTCCAAATTTTAGTCTGCTGCTCTGGTTTTCTTTTGTTTTTGTTCGTGAGTCGTGAGTGGGGTGAGAAGGAATGCCCGTGACTCCTGTCCACCTGTCCGATTGTCACGCTATGCGCACAATACCCAAAAGTTACCATATGTCGCTTGGGTTTCCATGGCAACACATGTTGTCAGGTGTTCCTATTTTTTCCCCCGTTTTGTTTTCCCCTTAAAATAGGTTTATATAATGAACACCTGGACAATATATATATGTATGTATATATATATATATATATATACATACATATTATATTGTCCAGGTGTTCATTATATAAACCTATTTTAAGGAAAAAAAAACGGGGAAAAATAGGGAAAACCTGACAACATGTGTTGCCATGGAAACCCAAACGACATATGTAACTCTTGGGTTTTGTGCGCATACGCGTGACAATCGGACAGGTGGACAGGAGTCACGGGCATTCCTTCTCACTCACTCACGATCCACGAACAAAAAACAAACAACCAGAGCAGCAGACTAAAAATTTGGAAAAAATACTGCTGACCGGGGACCTGTAGCCGCATCGCTGTCATCACTCGTCCTCCTAGCCTCTGCTTCTTACACAATTCTTAGAAAAAAATATATAATATATACGTGAGTAACGAACTTAAATACAGAAAGGGGAAATGGCAAAAAAAACGTGAGAAAATAGAGAAAATTATTCATATTTTTCATGTTAAAGAAATAGCCATTTACTTTAATAGATTTCAATTGTTACTCTCCCTGTCTCTAAGAAACCTTAACACAAACTTAATTAATCCTAAATATTTGAAAGAGATTCTTAACTATGGAAAAACGAAGTGATATTTAGATAAACTAACAATTATACAGGTTAATCAGTGAAGATAAACTAATTTAATTGCATATGAATATTACAAAAAAAGTTGTCAGATCTTGTCAATAATGAATTAATGTATAAAAGAAAATAAATGAATTAAGACAACATAACTCTTGATAATAAAGAACGACTCTGATAAGAATTTGACGAAGTGGCCCCCGAACAGGGACTTGACACTGGGAGTAACAGATGTGAAGAGAGAGTGCCCTTAACTGATTGTGGATCTATCGTTAGTGTTGTGATCATTCATTTACGTGTATCTTTAAAATTTTCTCCATCAATTTTCCCTGCGGAGATTATGTAGAAGAGGCTAAGTTGATGGGGCTTTGAGGACCCGATACTATTGAAAAGATTACATGAGTAAACGTCAGGTTTGAGGACGAGAAGAACGAGCGAGGCAGCGTGAACGTGAGAAGGAGAAACGAGAAGAGCGGACAGACAGCGTAGCACGAGCTGAATTGCAGCAGCTGAAGATAGAGGAAGAGGAGAGGATTCGCCGGCATCAGCTGGAAATGGCCCCGCGTGCAGACGGGGACGTTTGGTGGCTCCCCTGCCCAGGCATCCACTTTGCCGCGCCCCGGGTTTTACCTGCATTTAAAAAAGGGTTGAGCCATTCGACCATATATTCACCGGTTTGAAGATTTTGCCGATTTATATCATTCGACGAAGCCACGAAAAAGCTTCATTTCCAAAGTTTGTTTGATGGGAAACCCTTAGAAATCCTCCGTCGCCTCGACGCGAGTGACAAGACTATTGTTCGATGAAGTCGACATTGATGAGGGTGTACGGGCTAAACGGCCCGATGACGCAAAGCTTTAATTTAATCGTGCAATGATGCAAGACCGAGAGACTGCCACTCAGTTCCTGGTTCGTTTGTCAGGCTACCTTGACCAGGGGCTGGAAAAGGATTGGACGCCGGACACAAAGGAAGGTATTAGGGATTTAGTGTTACGATTTCAGCTAGAAAAGTCGTGTCCCCAGGATCTTGTTGCAAGTTTAAGATCCACAAGATCAAGACTGCAGAGCAAATGGCTGATAAGGCGGATGCCCATTTTTCTGCCTTTGGGTTCACACTTGTAGGCAGTGGAAAAAGCCGGCCATTTCACTGGGTCAGCAACAGAGGGGAAAGCAAGAACTACCTTCGCAGCAAACAACAGAAGGTTCAAACCCACTAATCCAAGAAACAGCATCTGCAGTCGAAAGCACAGCAGCGTGTACCACCACAGCAACAGCGGGAAACATCCTTGGCGAATGGTGAGTCAAAACTCATGATTACCGCCTGTATGAGTGAGGAAAACCCAACCCCCAGCCTCCCGGGGACGTCAAAGCTAGACAAAAAACGCCCTACGTGCACAGCATTTGACTATCTGCTCCCTCCACGAATCCTGGTAAGCAGAGGTCTCTCCTCGTTAAGTCAGGGCAAGTAGGTGGTGTTTCGGTAAGTGTTCTCAGAGAGAAAACGGTTCGTCGGGGTGTGTTTAAAGCAAAGTTATGTCCTACCACATCAATACACTGGGAGGAGGATAAATGTTAGAATGATTGACAGACCACTATTAATGTTCCAGAGGCAACCTACACGTAGACAGTCCCTTCTTTAACGGGGAAATTACGTAGCCGTGATGGTTAACCCAATTTGTCAAAAGACTAGTGGCCCGGACGTGTGAAACCTGTACCACTGAAACCTATGCCGCTGATCTCCGAACCTTTCGAGAGAGTCGCCGTGGACATCGTCGGACTAAACCATGCGAGAGCGAATGATGGATGTAAGTACATTCTCACACTCGTGGATTTCAGCATGAGGTGGCCAGAAGCAGTGCCGCTCAAAAAAATAGATTCTGTCACTGTCGCCGAAGCCATGGTGGAATCTTCTGCAGGGTCGGTATTCCCGGGCAAATTTTAAGTGATAGAGGGACACGTTTCCCTCTGCAATGATGGGGGAAGTTTCTTAGATTATTGTTGGTAAAAGGACTAAAAACGACACCATATCATCCAATGTGTAATGGTCTTTGTGAAGGTTTAATGTGACTCAAAAAAAAAAAAAATGCTCAAGAGAATTGCAGCAAAGCAGCCGAAGGAGTGGCCACGCTATGTTGCACTTCTCTTTGCTTACAGGGAAATCCCTCAAGTTTCTTTAAGTTCTCACCCTTTGAACTTTTCTATGGTAGAGCAGTAAGAGACCTCTTCAAATATTGCGGGGCTGTGTGACGAAATGAAAAAGCAGATACAGAAGTTAAGACAAACGTATACTTATGTCATTGACCTGGTAAATCGTCTCCAGTCTACTCGCGAACTAGCTAAGCAAAAGTTTGCTGAAAGCTCAGGAAATACAGAAGGCATACTACGACAGGAAAACAAAGGTACTTCCCGTTCAAGGCTGGTGATAAATGCCTTATTCTCTTACCTACTTGGGTTTCCATGGGAACAGGTGTTGTCAGGTGTTCCTATTTTTTCCCTTTTGTTTTCTTTAAAACAGGTTTATTAATAAACACCTGGACATTCGCCCCTCCGAAAAAAATTTTACTCTGAAGGAGAAAATTTCTGTAAATCTTAAGAAAACTTTACCTATTTAAATTCAGTATATTTGATCGTGTAACAAATGATAAACTAAAATGTACATAAGAATTTACTATTTCGAACTTATGCAAAAGTAACTTATGAAATAAAATGGCTCTCGTTAAAAAATGTTTCTAGATTGATTAGTATTTTTTTTCTTTTCAATACCCCGGGACTTGCAACGGCTTTTATCACAGGCTCGCACGCTTAGTCACTCAGGTGCGCTCTCTGACGCCGACCGATTGCTGTGCATTCCTCCGACTCCTGCCAGTCCCTTCTCCACGAGACGAGAGAGAAAATCTGCATCGCATTTGCGCTCCCTTATGTAGCGGATGGCGAAGTTGAACTGCTGCAGATACATCGCCCGGGGCATCAAACGAGCGTTCGCGTTATTGGACTCTCCAGAGGCATGTGGTTTACATAATAATTTCTTAAGTGAATTAAAAGCAACCTCCTGTTCATCTCCCCACGAATCTTTTCGGGGCGTGTTTCTTCAACAGATCAAAGAGTGGGAGAGCTAACACTGCGAAGTTAGGCACAAAGCCTTTTCCGTAGTAAAAATCATTCCCT
>NW_023645549.1:2500-8077 GCF_015228065.2 Penaeus monodon
ATTTTATTATATTTTTTCCTCCCTTTCATTTTCTATATCTTCTTATTTTTTTCTATTTTAACTTACCTTTTTTTAAAAATATATTATATTTATATATTTTTATTTAATATTAATAATTTTTTTCCAAAAAATTTTTTTTTCTTTATCTTATTTTTTTTTTACTCTCTTTTCCCTATTCTATATTACATTCATATTTTTATATATATATATATATATATCTTATTTATATTTCTTCTTTATTTATTTATTTATATATATTTCTATTATTCTTTTTCTATATTTTTTTATATCCTTTCTTATTTTATTCTTCTTTTTCTAAAATTTTTATATTATATTATAACTATTAATTTTATTTTCTTTTTATCTCTATTTATATTTTATCTATTTTATTCTATTTTTTTATTTTTATATTATATTATTACATATATTTTTTTTTAATTATTTTAAATATATATTATATAATCTATCTCTTTTCTTTATATATATTTTTATTTTATTTTCATATTTTATTCTCATATTATATTCATATTTAACAAATATATTCAATTTTTATTTTTATATAAAAATTTATATAAATCTAATAACTCTATTTTTAAATTTTTTTTTCTAATATTTTTTTATTTTAATATATATTAATTTATATTTTTTATTGTAAAAAAATTTTAATTTATTTTAATATTTTAATTTATATATTATCCCCATTTTTTTCAAAACCCCTTTTACTTTTTTTTATCATTTATTTTAAATTTTAATAATTATTAAATAAAATTTTAACTTTTTAAAATAACCC
This sequence comes from Penaeus monodon, assembly GCF_015228065.2. Taxonomy (NCBI): domain Eukaryota; kingdom Metazoa; phylum Arthropoda; class Malacostraca; order Decapoda; family Penaeidae; genus Penaeus; species Penaeus monodon. The sequence goes on from NW_023645549.1 coordinate 3,291, forward strand.
TTTTTAAATAATTTTTTAAAAAAAATTTTTTAAAATTTTTTTTTTGTTTAACCCGGGCAAAGATTTAATTTTTTTTTTCCAGTGAAAGGGTTTGGGGTTTTTTTTACAATTTTCCTTTTTTTACTTTCCAAAAACCCCATTTGCCACCATTTCCTCCATGAGGGCCCACCTGCGGGGACCGAATGCCATGAGTTATTACACCAAAAATCCCCAAAAGTTTTTTTTTCCGGGAAATGGAAGTGGAAATTTCCCCAAATGAAAAAAAAAAAATAAAAACCCAAAATTTCAACCCCAAGGAAACGTTTATGCCGAATTGCATAGGGGTCAATCAACAAAAATATAGCCCCAACGGGAAAGGGCGGGCAAAAATTAAAAAAATTGTACCCTTCTTTTTTGGTAACCGGGGGCTTTTTGGCATGATGGGCCGGCTTCCCGGGGCCCCAAATTGGCCCAGGGGGGCCCGGGTTGAACTGCCAAAGGGAACCGGGTTTGGCCAGTGCTCCCCTTTTCCCCCCAGTGCTGGTGGCCGGGGTTTAAATTTCCGAGGGCAACGCCTGGCCATGGCTAACCCCAATTTTTTGGTTTATTTATATTTAAAATATTAATTTATTTTAAAATATATATATATATATATAATATATATATATATATATTAAATTATATATAATTATTAAAATATTTTAAATATTAATTATATATATATAATATATTATCTATATAATATATATTACAAAAATATATATATATATAATATATATATTATATGACTATCATAATAATATTATAAACATATATATATATATAATATTATTTAATATATAATAATATTAAAATAATTATAAAAAAAATAATATATTTTTTATATTTTTAAATTATTAAAATATTATTTTAAAATTTTAATATAAAAAAATAATATATTTATATTATTTAAATTTTATTATATATTTTTTTATATAATTTTTTATAAAATATTATATTATATATTAAATTTATTATATTTTTATTTTATATATAGAAATATTACAATTATATATGTTAGTTATTATTATAATTATATTTATAATGATATATATATTTTAAATTAGTATATGTCATATATATAATTTTAATATATTATATTATTTTGTATATAATTATTATTTTGTATATTTTTAAATTTTTAATTAATTTATATGAATATCATATATAATATAATATATATATACATATATATACAAAAATTAATATATTATATAATATATTAATTATATATTATATCTTTATATTTTTTTAAAATATATATTATAATATAATATTTTATATTATATATTATTATATATAATATATAATTAAGTGAGGCCGGTGCCGGGGGTTGAGCATCGGACTCAAGACTGGCACGGGGCAATCTAGTTCGAGGGTTCGAGTCACGGGCCACGCGTTTTCCCTTTGGCAAGGAATTTCACCTCATTGCCTCCCTAGCCACTGGGTGGGAAACCCCACCCAATCAGTGCTGGCCCAACCCCGGTTAACCCATAATTGACGGGTCATTCATAGTGGCCCGGGGCCCCCTGCTGGGGCTTATTTTTCGCCCGAGCTGCCGCCCTCATCCAAATCCCGCACCATGCCGTTACTTCGTAATACACAAATATTTTAAAATTTTTAATTTTCTTTTTTTTTACAGTCTCACTTGCCAAAATTCCTGAAATCGGACTGAAGGGTATTTTTTTGTTATTAACTCCATAGTTTTTATCATTATTCGGGCTATAAACATGGTGGATCATGGAGTTGAAAATTTTTGGTTTTTGTTTTTTTTGTTTGTTTTCATTAAAAATGAAAGTTTGAAACCCACTTAATCACACTTTCCTGGGAAAAAATAATCTTTTTCCGGATTGAACAAAAAAAAAATCTGGGATTCCATGCATTCTATGGCATGTGCTATTCCCCCCCAGATGTCCCCCCCATGCCCTGGCATGTACGTACATGCCACCCGCGGGAAAGGTTAAAAAGAATGATTCCTAAAAATAACCCGGGACTCTCTTTTTAAAAAGGGAAATGGGGGGCCCAACCCCGTACTCACTCAGAGCATCACCATATTTAAACTACATTTAAATACATCTGTGACCACGGCGGTCAAAAAAAATATAATATATATATATTATATTATATTATTTTAAAATATTATTTATATTTTATATAATATTTTTATATTAAAATTTATAATATATATTTTTATATATTATATATATTTTATATAATTAAAATTTTATTTTAAAATATATAATATATTTTATAATTATATTTTTAAAATATTTTTATAAAATTTATTATATTATATAAATAATAAATATATATATATATTTTAAATATAGATTTTATAATATATATATATAATATTTTTTTATTATTAAAAAAATAATATATATATATATATAATATATATATAAAAAAATATTATTAAAATATAATATTATATAATATTTATATAAAAAATATATATTATATATATTATTTATATATAAATTTATATTATTTTTATATTTATTATTATATATTTATTTTTTATATATTATTTATATTATATTATAAAAAATAATAAAATTATATATAAAAATTAAAATTATAATATTTTATTATATATTTTAATTTTTTTTTTTATAAATTTAATTATAAATTTTTAAATATAATATATATTTATAATATATAAAATTATAAAATTTATTATTTTATATTTATTATATATATACCTAAATTTATATTTTTTTATTATTTATATTCTATTTTCTACTATATATATATAAATATATTTTTTATTTAAAATTTTATTTTATTATATATATATTTTACTTTTTTTTATTTATTTTATATTTATAATCTTTTTCAAATTTTTTTATAATATCTTTAATTTATCTTATTATTATATATAATATTTTATTGTATCATTAATAATATAATTTTTCTCTTCTTATATTATATATTATAACATACTTAAATATACAAAAATTTATATTATTTCCCATATTAATATTATTTATTTTATTTATAATATTTTTTATAATTTTATCTTTTAAATTTTTAAAATTTAAAATTTTATCTTTTTTTTTTTTTTAATTATTCATTAATAAAATTTTTTTTAAATTTTATATATAAAATATATATTATATATATATATATATATAATGTTTGTGTGGGTTAGTTACTCAAATACCAACATAAAAATAAAAGGTTGGTGTAACACGCAGCTGAACATAAAAATATATTATAGCTTCAATAATCCAGTAATCGACACAATTAATATAATTTGAAAAGAAATGACTCGAAAATAAGATAAAGATTGCACAAATCCGTATATACACATATAATATATATGTAAAATAAAACTCTGGAAAAAAAGATAAAGATTAGCACGGGTACAAAATTCTGGAGATAAATTGGGGGTTGGTGTAGCAGTCGAGTCTAGCCCAAAGTTTTTTTCGCTACCGTCAGTTTATCTCGGGTCACTCGCTGGGCGGGGGAGCCCCGCTTACGGGAAAAATAATGGGGCTGATCCAATGCACTTGGGTTGCTTTTCCTGTTGGCTGACTGCGGATCGTTAAAAAAAAAAAATTCTAGGTCCCCCCTTTTTACCGGCCCTCTAGGGTGTTTTCCTATAGGGGAAATGACCAATTCTCCAGAAAGTCAAAGTCAGGGGTACTGCCTGGGCGCATCTTTGCCCGACCCCGGGTGATATGCGAACTCTAATTAAAACCCTTAGCCAGGGCGGATGTACAACCCATGCCCACTGTGAGTTTACTTGTTTAATTGTTTTTACACATAGATGGCTACCTTGTACAATCACAAATGAGCCATTTAGATACTCCCTGTCTCGCCCTTCATCCTTTTCGTTGATTTACAAAATATTTTTACGTTATCTTATTTTTTGTTTTCTAATTTTATAACATTTTATTAAATTTTAAGTTTTAAAAAAAATAACAAAATAGATATTTATAGCACTATAAACATTCTTTTTCCCCCCAATACAAGGGAAAGGGGAAATCAGTGAGGGCACAAGATCTACTAAATTTCCCCTTGTACTAAACCTAGCAAGCCATCTATTGCAGAAATTTCATAAAATATAAAAAATGAGCACGCATTTTCCCCATTTTTTATTAATTTTTCCCTTTGGCATTGGGGGTTTAAAAAGGTCACATCGTGTATTGTAACTTGACATATTTTTTCAGGTCAGACGTTTGTGTTGTTAATTCTAAATATAATACTTTCATAATGTTATATACTATATATTATATCTATTCTATATAGATATATATAGATATATATTAGATAATTATATTAATATATATATAATATTATATAGATATCATTTGATTATTATATAAGATATATATTTAATATATATATTATTAAGAGAGAGAGAGAAGATAATAGATGTAGATGTGTATAATATATAATATAGAAGATAATGATAATAGATAATGATAGATAATATATGTGTTGTGTGTGTTGGTGTGTGGTGTGTGTGTGTGTTGGGTTTTATATAAAAATATATTTATATATATAAGATTATATAAAAATTTAATAAATTAATAAATTATATAATTTAAGATATATTAAATATATTATATAAATTATAAATTAAAGAATATATTTAAAAATATATTATAAGATATATATATAAAAATTAAAAAAATTTAAAATATATATAAAAATTTTTATAAAAATAAATATATTATATATTATAAAATAAAATATATATAAAAGATATATAAAATATAGAAAAAAAAAAATTTTAAATATATTCTAATTTATTATTT
>NW_023645550.1:0-5000 GCF_015228065.2 Penaeus monodon
CCCAAGTTTCAAAGGGTGGGGGAAACTTAGGAGGGGGATTATCGTCCCTTCGTTCTGGGTCCAGGAGGGTTATTTTTCTTTGCAGATTGATGTGTGGGTTAGGGCGTTGCTTACTGTGTCCTTTCTATCTCTCTCTCTCCCATTTTTTTTATGTATGTATGCGTGCGTGTGCGTATTTGTATGTGCGAGTGTGTGTTCCCCCTCCCTCTCCCTTCCACCCTTTCATTTGTGTTGAAATATTGAAAGTTGGGGAACATAGGCTGTTGATAATGATTCCGTGAACGGTTATATAGGGAGAGAGTGAGGGAAAGGGAGGGGGGTTTGTTCCATACAGTATAAACAGGTAAGTTACATGGCCTTCGAATATATAAAGGTAAAAAAGAAGAAGAAAAAAAGGACACTTTAATGTAAGTAAAAAAAAACACGTACTAACATACATAAAAAACTACAATACAAATAGCAAAGCGAAAGTAATATACGTTATTCTATACGCATAGGGAAGTCAAGGTATACCCAAATATAACACCTCAATAAGTAAACACTATTCACACCTGCAAAATACACAAAGAGCAGTCTCAAGCATTCCACTTTCATTCACACTTTCATTCATATATTCATATATGTATTACGCGTTAGAAATGTATGATGATACACACACGAGCACACATGTATAAATTTGTGTTTGTCTAGCTGTCTGTCTACCTGTGTATCTTTCTATTTGTCTATCGGTCTATCTGTCTGTATCTATATATCTACCTTTCAACCGACCTACCAATCTATTTGCCTGTATCTTTATCTACCTGTTTGCCTTTCTCTCTCTCTCTCTCTCTCTCTCTCTCTCTCTCTCTCTCTCTCTCTCTCTCTCTCTCTCTCTCTCTCTCTCTCTCTCTCTCTCTCTCTCTCTCTCTCACACACACACACACACACACACACAGAGTAAGATAAAAAAAAAAATAGATAGATAGATAGATAGATAGATAGATAGAGAAACACAGAGATAGAGAGACCGAGACAGAGACACAGAGAGAGAGAGAGAAGGGGGGGGGATGAACCGAGAGGCCACTGAAGGGGAGATTTGTTCGATGTTAACAAGAACAGGATTACATGGAATTAGCGGGAACTTAATAGACATAATGGCCTTTGGATTACGATTTTTTTTATCGTTTTTTTTTTCCTTTTTTTTTAGTTTGTTTTTTTTTTTTTTTATGACGGGCTTCGATTTCTCTCGCCCTTTCTCCCTCCGTCTCTCTCTCTCTCTCTCTCTCTCTCCTCTCTCTCTCTCTCTCTCTCTCTCCTTCCTCTCCTCTCTCACCTCTCCTCTCTTCTCTTTCTCTTTCTAATTGTCTTTTTTTTAATTCTTTCTCTCTTTTTTTAATATATAATATAAAAATATATAAATATATATAAAATATATAAAATATATAAATATATAATATATATATATTAATATTAAATTTTATAAAATATTTTAAAATATATTTTTAAATTCCTCTCTGTTTTTACCCCCCCTTTCCTCCCCCCTTTTCGCCCTTTTCCGGTGACAAACAATCGAGAAGCGAGAAGGCATGTGGTTTTAGGAGAAATTTTAGAAATGTGTTGCTGTTTTTGGCGAACATTATTATTAGTGGTGATTTTGTATTGTGGGGGTTTTTTGTGTGTTTGTGTGTGTGTGTGGTGTTGTGTGTGTGTGTGTGGGTGTGTTGGGGTGTGTGTGTGTTGTGTGTGTGTTGTGTGGTGTGTTTATGTTGTTGTGTGGGTTTGTTTTACCCTTATGAAAATATAGTTTAAGTGGTTATTGAGTATACTCTCACAACAGCGATAATCATTCATATTTTTCCATACACACACACATACATGTTTATTATATTAATATTATATATATATATATAATTTTTTTTATAAATATTAGATAATTTTAAGTATATATATTATTTAATATATAAATATATATATATATATATATATATAATATATTATATATATATATTTTTGGGTGTGTGTGGGGTGTTTTTTGTGTGTTGTGGTGTGGGGTGTGTTGGTTTGGTTTTTGGGGTGTGTGTGGTCGGGTGTGGTGTGGGGTGTGTGTGTGTGTTGTCGTGTGTGTGTGTGGGGTGGTGTTGTGTGTGGTATATGTTATAACTTTTTTGATATGTATATTGGAAAATATATAATTATATATATATTGTATATATAAATATAATATATTAATATATATTATAATATATATTTGTATATGATGTGTTTGGGTTGTGTTTTTTGTGTGTGTGGGGTGTGTGTTGTGTTGGGTGTGTGTGTGTGGGGTTTTGTGTGGTGTGTGGAGAGAGAGAGAAGAAGAGAGAGAGGAGAGGAGAGAGAGGAGCGAGAGAGATGAAAAATACATACATATATACATACATGCATACATAATACATACATACATACTACATAATATTATAATATATATTATAAAAAATAATTTTATTAATATTATTTTTACTATTATATATAATATAATATTATATATATATATTATATAATAAATATAAATATATATATATAACATAGCAGTAGTGCTGTTCTATTTTTTAAATTTTTTATTTATAAAATTGGTGTGTGTATATTATAATACTCACACCCAACACAATTTAATATATATATATATAATATATTATTATATATAATATATATAAATAGATAGATAGATAGATAGATAGATATAACATAGATCCTTCTTGCCGGTTTCTCTCTCTCTCTGGATTATAAATATAAATATATATATATAATATTTAATATAAAAATATATATATATTTTATATATAATTTTAATTGTAGTATGCACCCGCACACACAAAACACCACACAATATATATAATATATATATATATAATTATATATTTATATAATATATATTAAATATATTTTTCCTTTTTTAACGGGTTCATTTTGAGCCCCCGGGTCCAGCTGATACTAATTGATTTTTTCATGGTGATCTCGGGGAGTGAGTAGTGGTGGGGCCCCCAGCCCTTTCCAGGAGAGTGCCCGGGGGTACCCCCTTTTGGGAATGATTCTCCATTTATCCCGGGTTGGGGCCAGCACTTGCTTGGGTGGCTTTGGCCACCAGTGGCTAGAGGAATCAAGGTGAAGTCCTTTCCCAAAGGGAAAAACGCGGCGGTGGTGATCGAACCCCGAATTCAGATGTGTCGTGAAATCTTTAGCCGACGCCTAACCCCTTCGGCCCCCGCGGGCCTATATATATAAATAATTATATAATATATATATATTATAATATATATAATATATATATATATATATATATAATATATATATATATTTTTTTTTTTTTTTTTTATTAATTAAAATAAAATTTTATATATATATATATACTACATATATATATATATTATAATTTTATATATATATATATATATATATATATATATATATGTATACAATACACACGCACACACAACACACAATACACACACACACACACACCACACACACACACAAAAACCCCACACACACACACACACACACAACACACACACACACACAAACACACACAAATATATTAAAATATATATATATATATAAATACATATATATATATGGAAAAAAAATGTATTTCCCTTTTTTAAACATTTTGTTTTATATTGTGGTTTTTTTTTTAATATGTATAATAGTATATAGTTAAAAATGTATAATATAGTATATTATAGTATATAATAAAATAAATAAATAATATATATTAATAATAAAAATATGTATAAGCGTGTGGGTTATCTCTCCTTTTTCTTCCTTCCCTCTCTCTCCTCTCTCTATAATATAATTATTAAAAAAAAATTTTTTATTAATATAAATAACAAACACATAAAATACTACACACAACCACACAAACAAACACACACATACCCCCCAAAACACAATATTATATTATAAATATAATATATTAATTATATTATTATTCTATTGATATAATTAATTTTTATAATGGTGTGGGTGATCTCTCTCTCTTTTTCTTCTTCTCCTCTCCCTCTCTCTTTTTTCCCCTTTATTATATATATATATATACCCTATAAAATTTTATATATATATTTTATATATAACACACAACATTTTTAAAAAAATACACACACACACACACAAACCACAAAAACACATAACACACCCCAACACACACACAAACAAATATTATATATAAAATATTTTAATAAAATATAATATATATATATTGTCTTAAACTTTAACATATCTAATCTATATCTATCTATCATCTATCTATTATTATCTATTTCTATCCTTTGTATAATATATATATATATATATATATATATAAAATATTATATATATATTTTTTTATATTATATAATAATCCAGACAGGTGTATATAAAATAAGTGAGCAAAGGGGAAAAAGAGAGAATGAAGATGAAAAAGCCTCCGTGTCATCGCCTGACACATCACGTCAACATGACAGCTGTCAACTCGACCGTAAAGGGAAGGGGCGCGGGGGGGGGGGGGGGGGGGATGAAGGGAGGGGAGGGGGGGGGGAGGAGGAGGGGAGGAGGGGGGAAGGGGGGGGGGGGGGGAGGAGGAGGGGAGGGAGGGGGGTGGAGAGGGGATGGGAAGAGGGGGGGAAAAGGAGGGGAGAGGGGAGGGGAAAAAAAGGAAATGGAGGGGAGAGGGGGGGGGAGTGGGGGAGGGGAGGGGGAGGTAGGGGAGGGTAGAGGGGGGAGGGGAGGGAGAGGGAGAGGGAGGGGGTGGGGGGGGAGGGTAGAGGGGGGGAAGGGAGGGGAAAAGGGAAAGGGGGAGGGAGGGGAGAGGGGAAAAAAAGAGGGGGGGGGTGGGTTTGGTAGAGGGAGAGGGAGAGGGAGGGGAAAAGGAGGGGGGGGGGGGGAAAAGGGGGGGGGGGAGGGGAGGGAGGGAGAGGGAGGGGGGGGGAAAGGGAGGGGAGGGGGGGGGAGAGGGGGGGGGGGAACGGGGGAGGGAGGGGGAGGAAAAGGGGGGAGGGGAAAGGAGGGGA
>NW_023645551.1:0-5000 GCF_015228065.2 Penaeus monodon
GGGAGGTTTTTTCGGGTGGGGAAGAAATTTTTTTTTTTAAAATTAGGGATTTGGGGGGGGGGGGGCATTTTTGGGAAAAAACTCGTCAGTTCTTTTATTTCGCTCACCATTTTTTCACTTGTCCTCTCTCTTTTCCTCTCCCCTCTCTTTTCCTCTCTCGCCCCCGTTTTTCCACCTTTCCCCTTTTAAACTTTTCCCCCCCCTATTTTCTAAAAATTCACTGTCTTTTCTCACTGTCCCCCCTAAAAACCACACACATCCCCCCCCTTTAAAGTGTTTCAGGGCGCGCTAGCCCCCCCTTTACCCCCTTCTCCCCAAAGAAAAATCACCCCTATCTTTTCTCCCCAACCACCCACTTTCACCCCCCCCTTGTCCCCCCCCCCCCTCCCATCTCCACCTGGGATTGAATTCCCCCTTTTCCCTTTCCCCTCTTTAGTTTTATCACTCTTTTGGGCCCCGTGTTATTTCTTCTTTTTCTTTCCTTTTTCCCTTACGTTTCAATTTCCCTTTTATTCTTCCCATTCCTCCCGCCTATCTTTTTTTTTTCCCTTTCACTTCGTCCCTCTCGTCACCTACCCCCTCGTCTTTCCACGCTCCCATCTTTTGCTCTATCTTTTCTTTATTTATCTTTTCCCCATTCCCTTTTCCCTTTTTTTCTTTTTCCCCTTCCCTCTTCCTTTTATCTTTTTTTTACCTTTTCCCCTTTCTTTTCCTTCCCTCTTCATCCCCTTTTTTTCCCCCCTTTTTTCCTTCCCCCCCTACTCCAAATCACCCCTCTCCTTTTCTACTTCCTCCACGTCTTTCTCCCATCAGCCCCCTCCCCTCCTACTCCCCTTTTCCTCTCTATTTTTCCATTGTCTCCCCTTTTCCTCCATTCTCCTCTTTTTTCCCTCCTCCTTCCTCCTTGTTCTTTTTTCCCTCCCTCCTCGCTGATCTTCCATGTTTCCCCTTCCTTTTTCCTTTCCTCTTTCTCCCCTTCTCTTCTCCCTTTTTCTCCCCTCCCCATGCATGCCACGGAGAAGACGCACGCTCCCCCGGGCCCCCATGATAGTGATATTCAAATGAGGAGAACGGAGAACACACGCGGAGGGGAAGAGGGGGAGGGGAGATGATGGGGGGAAGGGGGAAAAGAGAGGAGTTATAGGGGAGAGGGGGGGGAGGTATAGGGGAAGGGGGAAAAAGGAGGTGATAGGGGGAAGAGGGGGAGGGAGATGATAGGGAAAAGAGGGGAAAAGAGGAGGTGATAGGGAAAAAGGGGAAAAAGGAAGGGGGAGGGGAAGAGGGGGAAAACAGGCAGGTGTTTGGGAAAGGGGGGAAAGGGAAAGGGGAGGGAGGGGGAAAGAGGAAAAAAAGAGATGAGAGGGGGGGAAAAGAGAGGAGGGGAAAAGGGAAAGACGTGAAAAAGAGAGGGGTGGAAGGGAAAGCAAAAAAAAAAAAAAAAAAAAAAAAAAAGAGAGGAGGAAAAAGGGGGAAAAAGGGAAAAAAAAGGGGAGGTAGGGGGGAAGATGGAAAACGAGGGTAGAAGGGGAGAGGGAAAAAGAGGAAGTGCAGGGGAGAGGGGAAAAAGAGGGGGTGAGAAGGGAAGAGGGGGAAAACGAGGGGTGAGAGAGGGAGAGGGAAAAAAAAAGGAGGTGAGAGAGGGAAGGGGAAAAAAGAGGGGTGAAGGAGGAAAAGGGGAAAAAAGATGAGATGAGAGGGGAAGGATGAAAAAGAGGGTGGTAAAGGGAAGAAGATGGACAGGGCAGGTGAGTAATGTTTAGAGGCGGAGAAGAGTAAAAAAAGGGGAAAAGGGAGAATGGGGGACGACAAAAATAAAAAGGGGAAGAGGGGGGGGAGGTGAGAAGAAGAGGGAAAGGGGTTTGGGGGCAAAAGAGTGCGAGACGTTAGGGTAAAGATGTTAGAATAGGGGGGACAAGGGAAGGAAAAATAAAACGAGGGGAAGGGTAGAAAAAAGAAGAAAAAAAAAATGAAGAAAAGAGGTAAAGGTAATGAAAAGAGAAAAAAAAGAAAAAAAAGGAAAGGGAAAGAGGAGGGGAAAATGAGAGGGGACAAATATAAAAAAAAATGGGAATCCTCGTGATAATGATGAAGAGGGAGGGTGGATCGAAGGGGAAACCATGGACACAAATAAAAAAGGGATGAAAAAAAAAATAGTGAAAAAAAAAATACGTTAAGAAAGAATTAAAAAAAAAAAAAAAAAAAAAAAAAAAAAAAAAAAAAAAAAAAAAAAAAAAAATATATATATTATATATAATATATATATAATATTATTATATATATATATTATATATATATAGGTGTGTGTGTGTGTGTTGTGTGTGTGCACATATTATATATATATATATATAATATAATATATATATATATATATATATATATAAAAAATTTTTGGTGTGTGTGTGTGTGTGTGTGTGGAACACAAGAACCTACAAAGAACACCCATAAAACAACAGTTCCAAAAGGGACACAAAAGGAAAGGGAAAAAAATTATGACATACGGTCCCCCAAGGACACAAAACACTACACACGCGCGGGGGCACATAAACGTTAAAAACCCCATCACCATGGGATCCTTTCCCGGTATACATTCAAAAAACACAACCACACCACACACACACATACACATTTCATATAGTCAAGATTAAATTGCATTACCAGTTTCAGTGTGTACACCACTCATGCTACATATAGTTTTAAAGTTAGTTTTAAAAGAATAAATTAATTTGAAATTTAAAAAACGTTAATCAGTACGCAGCCCGTTTATATTTAGATTTTTTTAATTAAGAGACGAAGTTTTTCAATATTTTTGCTACAAATAAATATATAGCTTTGAGTTTTTCCATTTTAATCAAGTGTTTTTTTTCCTTTATGTATATAAAATTTTAACAGTACATACACACACACACCACACACACACACACACACACACACACACACCAAACACACAAAACCACACTTAAACATGCAAATATTCTGTTTATGTATATGTTTATGGCATAAAAACTTAGAAAAACGTGAAAACCCTAAGTGATTTTATCACTGCTACGAGCAGGGCTTTCAAAGGATTAAAACACGATTTGAAAAGTTCTCTTGTGGAGTGCAATTTTTTCCTAGGGGGTGCACGCCAAAGTAAAAGACGAGGTAGGACGAAAAAAAAAGGGGAGAAAAAAGGAAAAAAGGAACCGAGAGAATCAAAATAGATGTAGAGGTTTAAATGGGGTTATTCTGTTTTTTTTATTATGTTTATTATTTTTTCCTCTATCAATTTATCTTACTCTCTCTATCTTCTATCGATTTCCCCCTTTTTTTATCTGTCTCTCTCCCTTATCCCTCTCTCTCTCTTCTCTCTCTCTCTCTCTCTCTTCCCCTCTCTCTCTCTCTCTCTCTCTCTCTCTCTCTCTTTCCCTCTCTCTCTCTCCTCCCTCTCTCCCCCCCTCTCTCTCTCTCTCTCTCTCTCTCTTCTCTCTCTCTCTCCTTATCTATCTATCTATCTCTCTTTCTCTCTCTTTCTTCCCACTCTCTCTCTATCTATCTATCATCAAAACATCTATTTATCTCTTTTTTTAATCCCCCCGGGGCTATCTGGTAACGTGTGGGCCTTCTCCGAGGGGTCGGCGGTTCGCGGAGAATTTTCAGCTTGCCGGAGGTTACTGCTGTGGCTGGGCACCACGGCGGGAAAGGATCGGTTCGGCCGAGTCCACAGCTACAACGTGGAAAATCAAGCAGACAGTATGGGCCCCAAGAAACCTTGTATCAAAGGGGAAACCAAACCAAATATTAAACTAAAATAAACTAAACTCTTTCTCTCTGTCTATCTTTATGCCTCTCTATTTCTCTTTTTTCTCTTCTTTCCCCTCTCTCTTCTCTCTCTCTCCCCTCTCTCTCTCTCTCTCTCTCTCTCTCTCTCTCTCCTTCTCTGTCTCTTTCTCTCCCCTTCCTCTTCTCTCTCTCTCCTCTCGTCTTCTTTTCTCTCTCTCTCTCTCTCTCTCTCTCTTCTCTTTTCCCCCCCCCTCTCTCTCTCTCTCTCTCTTATAATTTTATTATTATAATTATAATATATTATATATATTAAATTAAATTATATAATCACTTTTCTCTTTCTTATCTTTATCCCCCCCCCTCTCTATATTTCTCTATCTATTTTAAACCCCCCTTTCTCTCTCTCTATCTTTTCCCCTTTTTCTCTCTCTCTCTCTCTCTTCCCCTCTCTCTCTCTCTCTCTCTCTCTCTCTCCTCTCTCTCTCTCTCTCTCTCTCTCTCTCTCTCTTTCTATCTGCTGTCTTTACTATTATTTTATCTTCTTTTTCTTTTCCCTTCAATCACACTCCTTTTTCGTTTTTATTTTTAAAAGAAAAAAAATATGGCTCCGCTCTTTGGGAAACTGCACAAAATAGAAGAAAAAAGTGAAAGGGGAAAAATTTAGCAAAAAAGAGCGGGCGGACAGTTAAAAAAATGAATACATGTAAGGGTAGACAAAAATAACACACACAAATATATATATATATATATATATATATATAATAATAATATATAATATATATATAATATATAGATAGAAAATAATAGAAGATAGATAGTAGTTAATATAGATATAATTAGAATGATTAAATAGATATAGATATGATATGATATAGATATAGAGATAGATATGATATATAATATAACACACCCAAAACCCCCAACCACACACAACCAACACACCCCCACAACAACACACAACACACACACACACACACCTACACCCACACAAACACACACCCACCTACACAACCACCACACACCCAAAAACACACACACAATAATAATATATATTATATATATATAACATATAAAATTTTATATATATATATTATAAATTAATATATATTAAATAAAAATTATATTATATATAATATAATATAATTTTATATATATATTATAATTAAATTTAAAATATAATATTTTATTATATGTATTTTATATATAAATTTTAAAATATTAAAATATATATATATATAAAG